>NW_024469029.1:0-282036 GCF_003184825.1 Aspergillus fijiensis CBS 313.89 | reverse complement strand
TTCTTCTTCTTCTTCTTCTTCTTCTTCTCCTCGTGATGCCGACCATCGAAGAGAGTCGAGGAGAGAAAATGCTGCTTCAGTGGATTCTCCGCGAGACACATGATGCCGATTTCCCAGTGTTGGATAATTGTCATGTTAAACCCGCCCCAATCCTTTCACCACGAGAATCTTTACGTCTAACCGGAAACCTCCTTATATGCTGCCCTAGAATCTCTGGAAAATTCGCAAGGTTGAACTTCGATATGGATCTTCCGGCCATGTTATCCGTTCTCAAAAAATATGCAGTAGCGAATTACACCCCGGATTTTGTCATTGCTCGCACTGAAATCAACTCTTCAGACGACTGGCCCCCTAGTCCTCAGATCCATGCACAAAAGTCGAGAGTAAACGGCGGTACCGTGACGAAACTGGTGCAATAACCCGGGCTTCAAGGCCTCCGGTTACTGTTCTGAAATCTTTGCTCATACCGCTGTGTATCTGACAATCTATCCCAGTCCCGTACTCTGGAAGATTCCAGCCCGGAACATCCCTTCCGTCTCTCAGTCGATGGGTAGGCGAGAAGTACGAGATTAAACTGACAATTGCCTGGCCTGCCAGTAAGACGGGGACGGTACTAAAAGTTACCATTGATTTCAGTGGTGGGCTTGATATCGATGGTTTGTCTTTCCTAAAGCTTTCGGGGTACGATCTTTGCCGCACTGGAGCGATGAGTATACTGTGGAGACCTTTTCTCCCCATCTTTCTTTCAGGTCTAGTACATCTGTCGGAGATGCCTGCCGCAGATACCGACCTCCCTTTCCACCCTAGTCAGTCGCCTTTGATAATTCATCCATCCCGCACATCCAGTCATGGATCATTGTTGTCTAAAGTTTCCAGCTTTCGTACATCGCCTCGCCGCGTGAAAATAACAAGTCGGCTAGAACAGTCAATCCGATAAGGACTGGTTATGATTCTGTTCACCTCTATTACTCGTACAACCTGGCACGGCAACCTTCATTCAGCCTTGTCTTGGCACAATCCCCGTGCAAGCGCTAACTGAGGCGGTGCATGCCAGCCCCCGCATCTTATAAGATGTGCGTGTTTATGACCTGCCCCAACAACTCTCCTTCTATACAAAGGCGCAATGCAGAGATGCGATCACGATGTTCTCAAACCTCATCCACAAGCCAAAGACCTTTACCCCCTTAGTCCAGGAGACAGCTACCTTGGACAGCGGCCACACACAAGATGGAGAGAATCACCACGCTCACCCCTGGCGTCAAGCCTGGACTCCGACTATCCTTCGCTCGGCGACATTGGTCGCGTTTGCACTTCTCTTCGCCGCGATGATCGTGGTCATCGAGGTCTTGTCTTCTGTCTCAGCCCGGAATCAAGGTCTCAGCACCAGCGAAAGCAAATATCATTACCTCTGGACGTATGGTCCGACAGCCGGTAGGTGCTCTGGCAGTTTTCATGTGCACCGAGTGGGAGGGCCATTGCTGACAGAGGGTTGTGGGAATAGCCCTGACGATCGTAGCCGCACTATGGGGCCAGGTCGAGTATCGCACCAAGCAACTCATGCCCTGGAGGGCGATGGCACACTCCGGCCCCCAACCTGCCTCGCGATCCCTCTTGCTGGATTATGTCTCGGAGTGGAACGTGATCGCACTTTTTCGCTCGATGCGTCACGGCGATTGGGCGGTGGTACTGGCGATCTTAGGCACGTTGCTGATCAAACTTCTCACGGTCGCTTCGACTGGTTTGTTCATGCTGCAGACTGTATGGATGGAGCACGCGGCTGCTGAGCTTCGCCATCAAGCCCGCTTTGCAGGGCTGGGGTACAATGGGAGTCTAGTGGATGGGAGTGCTGCGACTGTCGTGGCTGGAGCCCGCTGGCAGGAGTTGCCCTACCCTGTCGGCACGACCGAGAAACATGCCTTTCAGCCTTTCACGGCGAGTAGCAGTGGCAATAATCTCGGTACGGTGATCCTATGGACCAACCTAAAGCAAGCAATGCCCTAACTTTTATAGGTACCAGTAACGATGGGATAATCTCCGGAACGGTGGATGTTTTCTCGGCGGATTTGAACTGCCATGTTGCAACCGTCGCCAACTGGACTGAGGGCTGCACTTCGTCCGGGTGCGAGCAGACTCGACTGAACATCACCCTCAGTACCAGTACCTCGTCCTGCGCGGGTGGGTATCGTTTCCCCGGCTTCCAGAAAAGCTACTCCTCCGCTGGGGGTTATTACGCAGACGTGTTCTCGGTTAGCTGTGTTGGTGCAGAGGATGATCCTCGCGTGGTTGTTGCTGCAGCGCACTGGACCGCCAACAAGACCGAAATCCACGGCTTGGTCTGCAGCCCGTTGTACTCCATTGCACCACGCTCTGTCTCGCTACGCCAGACTAACCACAGTGTGGTCAGTATTGACCCGCCCCCAAATTCGAACCACACCACCCAAAGAGTCCTTGCAGACGTGTCGCCAGCAGGTTTAGGGGTGGGATTTGTGTCCTCGTTAACCGCCGCAGCCGATATCCTTGACACGCTGGGCTATGTCGATACCTCAACCAAAGGCTGGAAGACTGCGGAATACAACCTTTCAGACCCGAACAGTACTTACCCCAGTGCATTCGCGATTATAGCGAATCTGACCGCGCCGCATGCCATGCGCGACTTGCTCAATACCTCGCTCTTGGAAAGTGTAGCCCGACCCATGTTTGCGGCAATAGCGGCCCAGGTGGCAAAGCAGTATCTCCTCTCCTCGTCGGATACGTCCTTCGAGGGTACGTATTCGGCGTATGTCAACCGATTGCTCGTGAAAGAGCTTTCTGTGCGACTGATGGAGGCGGCATTGGCTGTTTTGATTGTCGTCGCTGGAGCGTTGTGCTTCTTACGACCGGCTCGCTGTACGCCTCGAGATCCAGGCACTATCTCCGGGCTGGCGAGCATTCTAGCACAGAGCCCTGCTGTGGAGGAGCGACTGCTACGAAGTAAGAATGGGACGGAGATTGCGGAGGAGTTGAATGGTCGTCGCTACCACACCCAAATCATAAACGAACACAATTGTCTGGGCTTCACTATCGCGACTGACCAGACGGCTAGTGAGAGTATGCGGACTCGAATCACCTCCGGGCCTATGAAATGGTGGGAGCCGATATCCGTCTCCATCTCCTGGCGGGTGACTACAGTCGCGCTGCCTCTGCTTGTCATCGCTGGGCTAGAAACAACGTACCAGATCTCGTCTCGACACAACGGGCTGGGCACTGTGTCCGGGGAATACATCCGATATATTTGGGTGTACATCCCCGCGGTAATCATGCTAGTAGTGCGCATCTTCTTCGACTCGATTCACTTCTCGGCTCTCGTGCTGCAGCCTTACCTGGACCTGCGACGTGGGGGGGTCACTGCACCACGAAGCATCATGGAGAATCACCTGTCCAGCCCGACACTCGTCTCATTCGTCAAGGCCACCCTACGGCGACAAGGTGCCGTGGGGGCTACTGCAGTCGCCGTGCTACTGGCCCCGATACTTACCGTGGCCGTCAGCGGACTATACCTCACCCAGGAGGTCGCGCACTCCCAGGTGGTCTCCATCGCTCGTGTCGACAGCTTCAACACCACCATCGACCCACATTATTCTACCTCCAGCAATGCAGGCGTGGGGCTGGCAGGAGCCCTGGTCGTTGCGGCCAATCTCTCTTATCCTGCTTGGACTTACGAGGAACTGGTGCTGCCGACTCTCAGTGAGGCGTCTCTCACCAACAAGCAGGGTCCTGTACGGTACCGCTCCGCCAACGGAAGCGTGGACCGTTCTTCTGTGGTGCAGTTGACGCTCCCCAGTCTCCGGGCCCGTCTCGAATGCCAGATCCTCGCCGAAGACACAGTCTACAGGGTTGAGGAGCCCAGCGCGCTCCTTTCCGCCTGGAACCTCTATCTGAACCTGGATCCCAACTGCAGCCAGAATATGTCGTCCAGCTTCGCAGTTAGCACTGACTATCTGACCATGAACAACACCTCATTCGGCTCGTTGCAGTACATGAACCCGAGCGTGGCGATGGGCCATTGTCCGACATTGATGGGGTGGTACGGCGTCTTGACGGCGAACTCCACGAAGGGGTTGCAAGGGTTCACCTGCGACCCCTACGTTGACCAGGTTGATGCCACCGTCACATTTGCCCTTCCAGGTCTACAGATCACCGGGGCGACCGCGAACGAATCGTCCCGGCGACTCTTCAGTGCCGAGTTTTCGTCGGACCTGCTGTTTCCCAATTATCTTCCGCAGGCGACCAACAACGAGAGTCAGGCATTTGACGAGTTTTTCTCGGCCATGATCCACGATCAGAAGACCCTCACGGTGGAGGAAATCACCGGCGCCCCCGACGATCTCTCGCGCTATCCAGCCGTGATCAATGCAACTCAGCACCTTTATCGCGTCCTCATGGCGCAAGGGCTCAATGGCAATTCGCGGATCTTCTCCGCCAATGCAACAACGCAACGATATTCGGGAGCGCTTATCCGGCCTAATCGAGTCCGGCTCATTCAGAACGGACCGTCGACGAGGATTCTCGAAGGCTGTCTGGCTGCCATGGCGCTCTCAGTCCTGGTTGCGTGTTACTTCTTGCAGACCAAGGAGGTCATCCCTGTGAATCCGTGCAGTATTGCGGGAGCGGCCTCGCTGCTGGCGGGGTCCGATCTGGTCAGGTCGGATGTGCTGCCGGCGGGGTCGGAGTGGTGCGGTGATCGGGAATTGTTGAGACGAGGGGTCTTTGCCGGATGGGTGTTTGGATTGGGGTGGTGGGATGGAGGGCGGTTCGGTGTGGATATTGGGAGGGCAGAGTGAACATTTTGATTTCCTACCAAGTATACAGCCGCTCTTGCCTCTACAATCGCCCACTGCATCTCCAACAACAATACCACCAAGGATGCTCGTCTACCACCTCCGCCCTGGAGCATCCCGATCTCACGTTCGGAACTGATAACAACACCATGATATTCAAAAAGACAAGCAACCATCCGAGTCAATTTTTGAATCACCCAAATCTCACAACCACTGGCAACATCTTCGCCTACCACATGACACTGGTACCACGTCGCTAGCCCCTTTTTTCGTGCTCGCTAGGTTGCGTGGTACTGTTTCCATGCCCAAGATCTTCATGGTTGTTCGAACCCGTCGATAGTCGCTGTCCGATACTCAATCACGCCCACCAAGTGCCACCGTATCCAGCTATTCTGGGATATATGCAACCATCCGTACATGTTCTTCCCAAAAGATGCCAAATGACCGCACTACCGCCTTCAATGATCCTCACCCACTGTTATGTGGCTGGTCGCAAGGCTGTTCTGATAATTCGAGGCTCGAACCCATTGATGGTTTGCAAGGATGGTAGTGCGCCGATTCTGGGCTTCGGTCATGTCAAAGCTCTCCGAGATAATACCTCGAGGGTATCGATCATAGGGTAGATTGGATTTCTACCAAATATTGTTTGGAAGAACATTGTCCCGAGGGCAAAATAACATCTACTACCCCTGCTACTACCGAAGTCTTGCTCCGAGAAAGCGAGCATGCGTCATCCCCTTCGGCCCTCCAACAGGAACAGCACCACTTCCCGCGTCTCACTTCCTTTTCTTCCTCGAAGCAAACGTCCTCTTCTTCAGCCCAACCCAATTATTCCCTTCCAGGTACAGCCCATGCTCCTCGACCAACCTAGCAAACTGCTCGTCCCTCCCCAACACCTTCAGATCAATCTGCAGCAACCGGGCGATGATGGGCGCGAGGTCATGCGCGGCGCAGACCCGGAGCTCATCCCCCCCACTACTCATCGGCCGCTTCTTGCGGTGGAGGCGCTCGAGCCTCTCCCGGAGTTTCTCCTCGATCGCCTGCTCCACCGTCCGGCCGTGCACGCCGCTCGCGTTGGTGTGCTTGATCAGCTGGGCCTCGTCCCAGGCGAAGTAGGGCTTTCCGATGTAGTACGGGTCGGCCACTTTGCCCAGCCGCTTCTGCGATGCGGGGTGGTTGAAATTGCTCAGATCGTGCAGGAGGACGTGGATGCGATACCAGAGGGTTGGGGAGGTGGTGGCCCCGTGCTTTAGGTCTGATAAGATGGGAGGAGGGGGGAGAAGGGATTGGGATTGGGATGAGGGAGAAGAGGGACCAGGCACCTCCGTGTCAAGGGAGGTACTAGCAATGATGGTGGGCTGCTGGGTGAGAGATCGAGATGCTCCGTTTCAGGGCATTGAGGTTGGATAGCATTGTTTTGGTTCTGCAGGGGACTGTGAGGGGTTTGGGATCGTGGAGAGGAGTCCGGCGCGGAGGTCTGTTCCGAGCGTCTGTTTTCATGGTGACGCATGTTGGTTCCGTTGACATCTTAGGGTTGGGCTCTGGGTTGGATGCTGGGGGTTTGCTGCAGGGATATCTGCCGGGTGACTATTCTGTCCTGGTTGCTGGATGAAGCTCTTCGGCTGTTATCCATTCATGGAGAACGTAAATCGTAAGGATTGCCATCTGGGGCGTTGTGGGAATGCGTTGTGGGAACGCGTTGTGGGAACCCTGGACCTGTTACCCGTCGCAAAGGTGTACTGTGCAGGCAGTGTAGGGTCCTAGTGGTTTGTGTTTCGTCGACCGCCCGAGCAGCATGAGGCTAAACTCGGTCGATTGCGATCAACAGATAGAGATAGCATCGCAGGTCAATCAAGAAGATATCTTGGTGGCTAGAGCGATGCGTCTCATTTTGCCAGGGACACTTGGAACTCGTGGCTTGAGTGGCTATGGCTTGTGCTATCACATTACTCGGACTCAATAGTCAGCTGTTCTTCAGTCCCCTTCGCTTGCTTTACCCCATTCGTTCAACCTATGTTCGGTCTTCTTTTCCACCTGCGAAGTCTTTTTTTCAATTGCTTCCAAGTCTAGGCTCTGCTAAGTCATCCTTCAAGCCAAGACTTCGTGTCGGACCCCAATTACTCCGTCGGGGAGTAGGAGGGTCAAGGAGAACAATATCGTGTAAGTGACAACTGTCATGTAGAGATGTATCCTTTTAATGTCCAGATCTATCCATCGACAGCAAAACTCTTTACGACGGTCTTTGTGGCCTATAGAAATGTTTGCTTGAGCTTAGGCCGGCGATCAATAGCGGGAGGCAGGCGGTGGCATTAGGGCTCAGCTCGAGGCCGATCGGCGGGTTCCAGACAAAGAGCTCGTGCCAACATCCTGGTTCCTGCATGCGTCTACATCCTGACCAGGGGGGTTTCAGGTCCATCCTTGTCGAGATGCGGACTGTTCATTCGGCCAAGCGAGAGCCCGGCAAGCGACCATTGACAGCCACTTCACATAGACTACAAGCCATCGCCACATTGTGGTCCATACCGGGGAGAGAACAAGGATACAAGGTTTGATGCTCGAGTACTCCGTAATGCGCATACTAAACCTATCTTCGATGCGTTCACTCACCACTCACTCGCAATTCCTTGCAGGAACTTCTCGCCAAATGCACCTAACCTCTATTCGATGGTCAGAGGCATCTACGCCTGCCAGGGTAGACGCTTATCGGTCTGAGCCTAGATAAGAATTTTCCGATCGATGAGAGCCCGTCAGTGCATGATTCTAGAACATGAGTTGGGTTTCGCATCTCGCTCACTAACTGTCAGCTTTGCGCCGATCACCGTGATGGATCAACATATTCGATCGGAGTGATTCTTTGTTGACGGGCAATAGTTTCTCACTAGTTGCAGCTGCTCAGCTGAAGTTTACCTTTGTCGATCACTTAGTCCAAAATCCGAATACCTTCAAAATCGCCCTCCATGGCCAGGACCGGGTATATATATATCACGCCCGCAACCCTCCCGGGACTGTCTCATCACCCTTCATCATCCAGGATCAAGCAGGTCAACCATTCTTTGTCTCCAGTTTCCTCTGTCCTTTCTCTTCACCTCAACTTGTCGACCCGTCATTCTCTTGCCCTTGTCAGCTACACGTTAGACACTCTCTCAACAATGAAGGTCTCTTTCTTGACGGCCCTCGTCCTGGCCGCCTGCACGGTGGCCAGCCCCGTGGGTCAGCCTTACGCTCGCGACAGTGAATGTATCTGTCAGCCCAATGGCGGTCATGGCTCTGGCTCTGGCTCTGGCTCTGAGCCCCCGCAGCCTGCCCCCGAGTCCGAGTCTCCTGCTCCTTCAGCCTCCCTCTCTCCCGGTGGCTCTCCATCCGGTGTTCCTTCTTTCCCCCGCAATCCAGCGCCTGCTTCCTCCCAGCCTGTCACCCTTCCAGGCTTCCGGCCCGCTCCCTCCGCTACTGTGCCGTTGGCAGCATCGTCTCCGAATGCCGAACCTTCTGGACGGCCTTCGGGTCTTCCTGGATCCACGGGCTCTTCTGGTCCCTCTGGTCCTTCTGGTCCCGGTGGCTCCGGATCTTCCAGCCCATCAGGCCCTGCAGGACCTAGTGGCCCCTCTGGATCTGGCCCCTCTGACCCCTCGAATCCCTCTGGTCCAGCCGGTCCTGGAAGCTCCCCCGGCGCGTCCGGCGGTTCTCAACCATCTGCAACCGTTCCCTCCGGACCTGGCTCCTCGACCCCCGGCTCGACCCCGTCGGGATCTTCGTCGTGCGAGAGCGGTCACTGCCACGGCACAGGTCATCTGATTCAGGATTTGGGTCCTCAGGCGGATCGCCTGTTGAAGGTCGTCGGCAGCGGTACGGAGGAACTGCTCATCCAGCTGAGCGACCCAGTTGCTGACCTGCTGGCCGGACTCGGCTTGGTGGGTCTATCTCAGCCCGTGGGAAGCCTCCTCCGAAGCGCCTCCAGCATCGGTGAGCTGGTGTCGGACTTGGGTCAGCCCGTGGACAACCTTTGCATCGTGACGGGCAAGGGTCTTGGTTTCTTCTTGATCGAACTGGACCACCCCGTGGCTGATCTTCTTCGCGGACTTGGCCTTGACGCTCTCGCCCAGCCGGTGGGAAATGTGCTCAGCGATATTGGCAGCAGCCTTAAGCGTCGGGCTGATGTCTCGAAGCCGGCAGGTCTGCTCGAGGAGCTGGCCCCCGTGGTGGATTGCATCCTTCAAATCACCGGCGAAGACCTCAAGCCACTGCTGATCCGTCTGAGCAACCCCGTGGCGCAGCTCCTGGTCAACCTGGGCTTGAACGAGGCTGGGCGCAGCGTGGGCCAAGTGATCCGGTCGGCTGCCTCGGTGGGCGACCTGATTGCCAACTTGGGACCGGTGGTGGATTGCCTGCTCACGGTGGTGGGTGAGGACGGTGGTCTCCTGCTGATCAAGCTGGATCCCGATGTTGCCGCCTTGGTGTCTGGCCTGGGGTTGCCGGCTATTGGAGTGCCCGTGGGTACCATTGTCGGGGAGCTGGGAAATGCTTTGTAGAGTGTGGTGGAGAGAGCATCTCTGGAAAAGAAGGGCGATCACTTATGTCACTTCCCCACATGCACTTTTCTGTATACTACTACGGAGTACGTACTAGGTACTCCACACTCTGACCGATGTACCGATATACCGATAGTACTAATAATTAATGTCACGAGTTAGTTAGCTACATAGCGTCAGCCATTAGTAATCCCATGGATTCCCGGTGTCCGCGTCACTGGGAGGATAATCTCATCCCCGGGAGTAAGACTGAATCGCCCCACGGGGCACAGTTACCGATCTGTGGGGAAATAATGGACCTCTGCGCCAAAGCCCGGGGGAGGACCAAACCAGTCACCGGCGAGGGAAGCAGCAGCATTAGAATTCGCCTCTCCGGGCTGGTCGGAAGGCAAGAGGCGCCAGTCGAGGCCCCCCGTTGGATGGAATGTGGGAAATCGTGGGGAGGAAAAGCAGCACGGGTAAGATTTACTCCGCTTTCGCCAGTCCGATTGCCGGCTGCCATCCCATATTTAATGCCCAGTATATCCTCTTCCACTTGGATCTTTTGCACACTGTTTTACTCTTCTAAGAACAATCTCCTCTCCTCTTCTCTTTTCTTTACTATTGTTCGCATTCTCCTCTCCTCTCACACAATGGCTCAGTCCCCGCAAGATCTTAAGGTGGCCATTTTGGGCGCAGGTATGGGTGGTCTCACCTGCGCTCTGGCTTTGGCCCGGGAGGGTTTCAAGAATATCGATGTCTATGAGACGGCGCATGACCTGGGCTTTGTTGGAGCCGGTATCCAACTTGCCCCCAACATGGCCCGCGTCCTCGACCGTTTGGGTGTGTGGAAGCAGATTGAGGCCGAGGCTGTCAACATTGTTGAGACCAGCGTCCGGGGTATGTTTTCTTTTCCTTTTGTGATCGGGTGGATGATTGAATGAGTGACTGACCCATCATCGTGCAGTTGGAGCGACGGATGCGGAATTGGCGCACGTACCGCTGGAATACATTGCGGATACGTATGGCTACCCGCACATGGTTGGACACCGTTCCTCCCTCGCCAACGGCCTCTACCAGGGCTGTCTTCGCCACCCCGACGCCATTCGCTTCCACTTTGCGACCACCGCCCAAGATGTCACCTTCGGCTCCAAGCCGTCCTTCAAGGCCGTTCCCCGCGACACCGCCCAGGAGCCCTACCGCGTCGAAGCCGACGTCCTCCTCGGCGCCGACGGCATCAAGTCCAACACGCGGGTTGCCATGCTCGACCTGCTCGGCATCCAGGCCGGCGTCAAGGACACCAACCAGGCCGCGTACCGGATCATGATCCACAAGGACCAGGTCAAGGACGACCCGGAGCTGCTGGCGCTGATCAGCGGCAACAAGGTCACGCGCTGGATCGGCGAGAAGCGCCACATCATCGCCTACCCGGTCTCCAACAACACCATCTACAACCTCTCGACCACCCAGCCCGACATCAACTTCGCCGCGGCCACCAACGCCACCTACACCACCCGCGGCGACAAGTCCGTCATGCTGCAGGTCTTCGGCGACTTCTGCCCCATGGTCCAGCGCATGCTCGGCTACGTCCCCGAGGGCGAGGTCTGCGAGTGGAAGCTGCGCGTCCACGAGCCGCTGCCCACCTGGGTGCATGAGTCGGTCGCCCTCGTCGGCGACTCCTGCCACCCGACCCTCCCCCACTTGGCCCAGGGCGCCGCGCAGGCGATTGAGGACGGCGCCGTCATCGGCAAGGTCCTGGCCAAGCTGCCCGACACCACCCCGGCCTCGATCCACAAGGCCCTCAAGGTCTACGAGAAGATCCGCAAGAACCGCGCCTACGCCCTCGTCGAGCTGGCCGCCGCCTCCGGCCGCGCCCTGCACCTCGGCGACGGCGCCGCCAAGGAGGAGCGCGACAAGCAGTTCGCCGCCCTCCGCGAGGGCAAGGGCCCCGTCCCCGACAAGTGGGCCGACGCCGACGTCCAGCGCGAGATCTATGGGGTCGATGTCACCCAGGAAGCCACGGAGCGCTTCGATGAGCTGTTCTTGGCGGCGTAAGCTTTTCCCTGCCTTTTCTTCCTCCCTCCTCCTGTTGTTTGTGTTTCTGGCCCGGCTGCCAAGTTTTCCCCCCCTTTGCGTGTTTTGTACATTTTTTTTTTTCGGTTCCTGTATATAGAGCTGATGGGAAGTTTCTCTTTTTCTTGATACAAAAGATCAGGTCGTGAAGCCAAACTGGTCTGAAGCTCCTTTTTTTGTTGTTCTGGTGGAAAGCGATATTAGCATTGTCTGAAACATCCAATGATGATTTATGATCCTCTTCTCTTCGCCTTTGTCTGCTAGTTGGTGTCGTATGCTGTATGTGCTCTCGTAGAATAGTGGGGAAGCTATAGAAGGGATCTGATATTGACCCCGGATTTTCCCCCGCCAGTTCCTAGAGAATGTCCCAGTGACACGTAGTGTAGTTGGGGACTAATGTCTTGGTGAGGGAATCCGATTTGTATGGCCAGAATGCCTGCTGTGAGACCTTGTAATGCTTGTTGGCACTGTATGGTATGGTCAGACGTTGTCTAGTATGGGAGTGGTGTCAGCACAGTAGTTGTTTGTATTCGGTTTGTTCTTCCTCCATCTTCGTCTTCTTCCCATCCGTCTCTCCTCTTCCACTCTCCTCTTCACTCCAGACAACCCGACTCACGCCTCGTTCATCTTCGTCAAAGACCTTGCTGCGTTGTTAAGGATCAAATCCACGTGAGATGTCGCAATAATCATAATCTCGATGGTCAATCGAGTCTCGCTGCTACGTTCCACCGTGCGTGGTTGTGTAGCCTCTGCGCCGCGCCACACCGCCACAACATCCGCAACATCATCCGGACCGCGATCAGTGTACAGTACTCAACCCTCTAAAAACATATGTCTACACGCAGAGGCTAAATATACTTGAAATGGTTAGTTACCCCGAGGCCTCTTTTATCCTTGCGACAATAGCCATGCATGCGGCTAGAACCGCCTGACTACTGCCGGTCGGGGTAGACTGGACTCGGGAAACGTACTCGTGCTTCCCGAGAAAAGATTTTGGCTGACGAACACCCCGATTAGGCTTGTATAGTACCATACTGAGTGGTGGATCCAGGTGTTTTAAGTCGGACTAAGAACCAAATAGGCAGGAGTCTCTCCAACACCCACTGCCACTGCAGCACTGCTACACTGAGCGAGTCACTAGCGAGGTTTATCCGCCGTGCCCCCCCCCCCCCCCCCCCTTGACCCAAAGTCATCTTTTTTCCTGCATGTTCATTGGACCTGGCCGGCAGTTGATAGTTCCGAAGTGGCTTCTCGCCAAGACATCTGACAACCCTCAACAAATTACGGCAAAAAATACCGACTGGTCAAGCAGCTCAAGTCAGAGATCATGATTGGCGATTGTGGGCTCATTCCGCGGGAAGGACAAGGCTAGTGTTTTGGCTCCTGAAGCACTAGTCGCGTGGGTTTTCGCGATAGGTTTCAATTCGCTTGGGTTGTCTTCAGCATCACACTACGGAGTACTTCGTTGAGGGTGATGATCTGGTCAAGGGGGAAGAGCGAGGCAGTGGTAATTTTACCTTTGCAGTCGGTGGGCCACAGAGGTTTACTCAACCACCCCTCGTTGAGTGGCATGTCAAGTCCAGGTATACTCTTCACAGCCTATGCTGACTGAGCTTACTTCCATTGTCCTGTCTTAGTGGGAGTATTAATCCTGTGGAGACGATCTCAGGGCAACTTGGCAGATTGTGGTACGATCTGGGGTATTTCTATCAACCTTGAACTGACACGCTTGGTCTAGATGACTTTCACGAGTCATGAATAACACCGCCAAGCTTGAAGGGAAGGGTTGTCCAGGGGGAAGACTATCTCTCGTCCTTACTTGCAGAGACGATGTCTGCCTTCATGGCACGACGCGAACACCCAAAAAAAGCAAACCCCGAACTGAATGCGGGCACCCAAGCCGAGGACGTCGTCGACGGATCTTTGCCAAGATGGTGATTGTTGGGACCCGAGCAGCTGGTTACAGTGTGGTACGTGTGGACCGAATTGGCCAGTTTTCAGATGGAAAACTCCTCCTTTGGCCATCAGCAAATTAAAGTTGCTCCCACATGCGGCAGCTATTTCAATTTTTTTTTTCTTCTTTTCATTCGGGGGTCCGGCATGTCTTGGCATGTGTTAATCATCCATCCAGTTTTGGCGTCGGTTCTGGATGCCAGGGTGTAACGTTGCCATTGTTATCATTCAACTTTGATGCCTGTTCGAGGTCTTCTTTCCTCTTGTCCTTGTTCTCCTCCTCTTCCTTCATCTCTTGGTTTGCCTCTGCCTCTCCGCTTCCCTTCATGGTTGTGACATTGACATGCAGGAGTCCGCTGATCCCGGGGCGGCCGATGACCCCGTAAAAGGCCTTATTCCTGCTGCCGCGCAAAAGGGCAAAGTGCCCATCCCCCGGCTTGTCCCTCCATCACTCAAAAACAATCCGCAGCGCACTGCCCGTGCGTGCGTGGCCTGCCGGGCCAGGAAGACCAAGTGTGACGGTCGCAAGCCCGTGTGTAGGCAATGTAGTCGTCTTGCTCTCGACTGTAACTATGCGGGGTCAAAGCGTGAGCGCCAGCAGCTGGAGCTGGATTCGGCTCGCTCCCAAGTCACAGCATATGAGTCTTTGTTGCGGGAGATCATCTCCGAAACTGCCCGCCAGGACATCAAACCCATCGAAGAAATCATCAGTGTGAGCGGCCTCCCGCCCTCGTCGAGATACACATTGCTTACAGTCGCAGAAACACCTTCAAGGGAACACCGATGCATTCTCCACGCTGATGACCGCCCGATCGCTATCGGATCAGCATCTGCCACAGCCACTCCCGGGCATCTCATTGGCCCGTATGCACCTAACCCTGGCCTCCAATCGTGCCAGCGCAACTCAACCTCTGCAGGATTGTCCCCCGATCCAAACCACCAACATCGGTCACTGGACTGACCTTGTCGACAATACCACTGCCAGCCATCTTTTTTCTCTGTACTTCACCTGGGACAACCCGACGTGGCACCTCATCGACCAGGAGCTGTTCCTTCGCGACCTGGAGCGCGGTCAGACGGGGTTCTGCTCAGCTCTGCTAGTCCACGCGCTTCTATTCTTCGGCTGTGTAATCGCTCTTCCGGTCCTGTTATGTTTCTCATGGGTAACCCCGACTAACCTGGATGATAGAGTTTCTCTTACCATCTGGCGCGACTCACGGATCGAAGGGAGGAGAAGGTTTTGGGCCAGAAGATATATTCGGCCTTGCAACGGCTTTGGAATGTCGAGAAAGAAATCACCTGTCTTCCTACAGCACAATCCAGTGTCATGATTGGCTTGCTGTGTTGCACTTTTGGGCTGGACCGAATGGGCACACGATACATCATGCACGGCGCTACGTTATGTCTTGGTTTAAGGCTGCATGAGGAGTGTCCTTCTTTCCTTGAAGACACTGTCGACGAGGATGTCGAGTCGCTTCACAGGTGTCATAGACTAGTCGCATGGGCTGTATTTGATGTTCAAGCGTACGTTCCTGCTCCAGATTCCCCTCCACACACACGCTGACGCACTACAGACTGGCTGCGCAAGTGTATCGGAAGGAATCGGCGTGGAAGCGGCCACCGTCTGTCAGGTTCTCAGCGACCGAAGCGGCGGCACTAGACGATGGCGATGAATGGAGTCCATACCCGTTTCTCACCCCTATTTTCAGGCCGTTTGTGCATACGGCCGCGAGAGCTCGAGGCGGTCTCGTGATGATTGTCAATGACATAGCGGCTTTTGCGTTGAGGTTTCCAGACTCACCTCTGGACCAACAGGACTGGGAGTACGGCTTTCAGCTCTACGGGAAGCTCCTGAACTGGCGGGCCAGTTTACCTTCCACCGTCACCCCGGATGAGAATACGTCGCCCCATATTCTCACGTTACAGTAAGTCTAGACACGCTTCTTCGTTTATGCTTGTACTTACCATGTGGCGACAGCATGTACTATCACGCGACAGTGGTCTCATTATGCGAAATCTTTAATCTCTATTCTAATCCGACGAACAATCCATTTGAGACGGAGTTTGACACCGAGGATGCCAAATTACAGGCCATGGGGGTCATCGGATCTCTCATCCTGCTGTTCCAGACTTGCCATGGATTCAAGTCCTTGCCGATCGTCATGCTCCACTACTTCTGTGCGGCGGGCGTACATTCTGTCTCCCAACTGCGCCCTCAAGACCCGAAGTGGAGCCTCGTCCTGGAGAGCTGCGTGGTCGGGCTCTGGCACATGAGTCTCGGATGGGGCCGCCTGTGCACCGCCTTCCTCCGAACCATCGAATTGGTCCTCAAGGCGACCAACCCCGACCCATTCCTCATCTCCCCCAAGGTCCGAGCCGTCATGCAACAGCTGAACACGAATCGATGGACGGCGACGGACGTGAAGTCCTTGGCGGCGGACTATGTCGTGTATCATGTCCCGAAGTCCGAGGAACAGGGCGCCGCTGCGGGTCCTCAGCACCTGGCCCACGGGCTGCAGAGTCTGATAGCTGCGATGGATGAACACTCTATCAATGAGAAGTGATGCGCCATGCGCCTCAGATAAGGTTATCTATAACACGACTCATGTGGACATCACCAATCTGCACCTACTCTTCGTTCATGGTTAGTATGGTTCATAACACCGATACATCTCGACTGAAGACTCGGCTCCATTATGCAACTCATCCTTGTCATCAACAATCCACGACCGTGGAAACATGGGGACAGATGTCTACAGACATACATCTCTATATGCTGCAAGCCCAGGACGACCGCAACACATGCAGCGTTGAAATCACGAGCATGTTCGGTCCGGTCTCTCGCACGTGGTTCTGTAGTCAGCACGGTATCAGGCCCAGCATCTACAATATGATTGTTAGCGGTAGCGAGCCTCTGAATTTTAACTCGTCTATCCGACGGTTGACTGGGTTAAGGCGGTTCTCGAGCACTGCGTATCCATTGGTAGAAAGGTCATCTCGGACATGCAATATGTAGTGTGCTGCTGGTGACTTGGTGGGATCAGTTTCTCTTGTTTGTAGTCTGTTGCTCATGAGGTCTGTATGCCGCTTTACAGTTAGTATTACTGTGAGGTCAAATACCTCGAGCATAGCTTTCTGGCCCCAATAACCATATTCATATCGGGGGGAAGAGCCATAAGTCCAACAACCATACAATCCACCTATTGAGTTGCTGGGCCTAAAGGCAAGTATATGAGTATATGTGCATATATCATCCAGACAATACCAAGAACTCAATCAACAGTAACTGATATATTCCAGCTCCAGCTCCTGCTCCAGCTCAAGCTCAAGCCCAAGCCCAAGCCCCGTTACAACTAGGTAGTTCAATTCACTACAAGGTACCTCCCAAACTCCAAACTCCAAACACCAATCCCTCCGCACACAACCCACTAAATACAAGCTGACAAACCCCAAACAAACAATAAACCGAACCAAGGTATCATTATCATCATCCCTTCCCCTTCCCTTCCCTTCCCTTCCTCTGAGGTTAGCACATCGACCCCCTCCCTCCCTCTCACTTCTACCCCCCACATTCCCCATACCACATTCCCCATCCCCCATCCCCCTAAAGTAAAGTATAGCACATCATCCCCTTCCCCTCCCCTCACATGAATCCCAAACCCCGCCCGGAAAAGGGGCTAAGGGATCTACTCCCACCGCCCCCCGCCCCCCAAAGCCCCCAACCGATTCGCCGTGCGCTGATCCAACAGCGCCGCCGCCAATTTGCGCGACCCGGCCGCGGTGCCTCGCTGGGCGCGCTGCATGCGCAGCTCCCGCTCGCGTTCCCGCTCGCGCGCTGCCGTGTACGCGTTCACGGAGGCGGAGGCGGTGGCATTGCCCCCTGCTTTTTTGATTCCGGCGGGGTTCACGGCCCCGTGGCCGGAGGTCATGGATGCGGCGCTACTCCGTCGACTTGCTGGTCCTGCTCCCCCTGAGGATGAGGAGGAGGAGGAGGAGGCGGTGGTGCTGCGCCGGAGGAAAGGCGGGGGGCGGGTGAAGCCGAGGCCGAAGCTGCTGCGGTCCTTGGTGGTGGTGGTGGTGGTGGTGGTGGTGGTGGTTGGGGAATCCGTTGCGAAAGCTTGTTTGCCTCCGCCTGTGGATGAGGAGGTGGAGTTGCTGGATGCTTGGCGGAGGAGGGCGAGGCGGTCGACGACGGGGCCGCGCGTGCGGCGTGGGTGGTGGGTGAGGAGGTTGCTTGGGGGGGTTTTTTGTTGGTGACTGGGTCCGGCCACGGCGGCGAGTTCGTCGTCGGAGTTATCGGATGCGAAGTCGGCGGGGTCGAGGGTGGTTTCTTCTGGTTGGTTGTGGTCGTGGTCGTGGTCGTGGTCCAGGGAGGCGTCCTCGTGGAAGGAATCGTACTCGTGCGTCTCGGTCAAAAAGCTTAGGGTCTCGCGGATCTCGGCCAGCGTCGCGGGTTTCTTGGACATGGCGGAGGCGGGCTTGCGGCGGAGGTGGGGCGGGGGTCGGTTGTAGGTGGACTCGGTGCTGGGGTCGAGGGGGCGTTTTCTTTTGTTGTTGATTTCGGAGTTGATGGTGTTGTCGGGTTGCGATTCTGAGGGTTGGGGGTTGCTGTCTTGTTGACTCTCCTCGTCCTCCCCCTCCTCCTCGAACTCTAGCCCCATGTCCTCCTCGTCGTCGTCGCGGTCCTCCACCGCCCGGAAGAAGGCCGCTTTCTTCGGGTTCTCGGCGATCTCGCCCATCTTCTCGTCCGCCAGAAGCGCCTTGCGCATCCGCGCGAACTCGCGCTGCTTCTCGCGGCGCCGCGCCAGGAGCTCGTCGTCAGAGTCGTCCAGGTCGAACTCGTCGTCTGCGTTGGCGCCGCGGCGCCGCCGGAGGGCGCCCGTGGTGATGTCCTTCAGGAGCTTGGCGACTTGCTTTTCGTCGGTGGTGCGTTGGTGGTGTCTAGTGTGTTCGTGGTTAGTTACCGGAAATGAAAGGGGAAGGGCAGACTCACGCATTCAGGGCGGCAAGTTGCTTCTCGTCAACTGTCTCCCCGCTGTGGTCGTTGATCATCGCTCGGTCGTAGGCGTTCTCCTCGTCATCGTCGTCCTCGTCGCTTCCGCCGCCCAGTCCGGCGTATTCGTCGTCCGACTCCTCGGCTGCTTCTTCCACCACGTCCTTGGCCTTGCTCTTACTTTTGTCGAAGAGGACGGCAGGCTTCTTGTTCTTCTTCGACGCCTTCATGATGTTGAAGGCATTGGCGTTGATTTCGAAGTCTCCGTTGTCTTCCTCTTGTTCTTCGATCATGGAAAGGTCAGCGGCGCGACCACCACGCTTCAAGTGGCGCATGCTTCTCGTGGGCACTGGGGACTGGTTCTGGTCCACGATGACGGTTTCGATGGTCGATTGTGGCGTGCCGAGGAAGCGCTTCGACGGGTCAAACGGCGAGAGAATGAACCCTTCATCCTGCGTCGGGTCGGGGATCTGCGAGAAATTCGAGACGGAGCGTGGAGCCGGGGATTCCGACACCCGCGCGATGGACGGGGCGTAGTGAGTGAGGATGTCATGAGACTCGGCCCGGGGCACCTGGCTGTCCTTGATGATCACATTGGAGTCGGACTCGTGGAGTCCAGGCTCGGGCAACGTGCTCGGCAGTGTGGGAGCAGGCGTCTGATGGCTGCGCTGGGGGCTTCCGGCTATGGTGCCCGCAAAGGCTTGCGTCAAGCTTAGCAGGTCGTTGGAGCTCTGCGCGGGGAGGTGAGGCCGGTCGACAGACCGGGTTCCAGGAGTGGTGGCACCGATGATGGGCTTGGCTGGGGTTTTCGGCTCTTGCACATCGTCCTCGTCCTCGTCGTCGCTGATTACCCGAGTCTGTCGCTTGCGTCTCTGGGTAGAAATATTCGTCTCCTCGATCGACACGACTTCTGACTTGTCGTCTTCCGATTCATCCCCTTCGTCGGCTTCAGAGTCGACCAATCCATCACCGCCTCCTTGTGCGTCTGCCATTTCCTCGTCTTCGTCGTCTTCGCCGTTCTCCCCATCCTCTGACCCCGAGTATTCGAAGTCCTCGTCCTCGTCATCGTCGTCGCCGTCGCGCTTGGCAGCTTTGCGTTCTTGCTTGGCAATCGCGTCGGCCTCCATGCGTGCCTTCTCAACCAGGTTCTCCAGCTCGTCCTCCATGGCCGCGCGCTCTTCCGCCGTCTCGATGTGAATACCCTTGGCTCTGAGCTCTTCGATCCTCTCCTGTCGCTCCCTGGCAGCTTGCTGTCTTGCCTTCAGGAGCAACGTGGCAGAGAGCTGAGCCCCGTTCATGCCCTTGGATTTGCGGTTGGGCGAGGTCAAGTGCGCCAGAGCTTTCAACTTGATCATTGAAGCCGACTCCTGCAGTTTCTTGGCGGGGAGGTTCTCGAAAGCCGCGATTCGGCGGCATTTGGCGGGCGATGTAACAATCTCCAGGTCACTGTCCGAGTCGTCTTTTTGATGGCGTGCCACTTCTTCTCGTGATAGCCTGACGCGGACCGCAGGCAGGTTCAGGGTCTTCTTCTCTTTGAGGTGTGTTGCATCTATTTTCTGACCTGTCGGCCCCACCTCCATTCGAGCCACAGCCGGTTCCTCGGGCTGCGTTGGTGGGTTGGCGAGAATCTCCTTGAGCGTCGGGAATTCGGGCTCAGCTGGATTCTCGTCTGTTTCCTCCGTAGCAGACACCTTGTCCGCCGGCCCCAGGACCGGCGACGTCCGGGGCGTCTCCTTGTCTTTCTGTGCCTCGACATCCGACGAATTCTGCGAGCCCGCCGCGCTAGATGAGGTTTCGCCAGCTGGGGGTGCAGCTTCTTGGGGGACAGCCGGCTGTCCGAAGTTGAACCGCGCGAAGAAGCTCTCCTTGGTGATCTTCTTCTTCGTCTGCGCCTGATGCGCCAGCTGCATGTTACGGCTCATCCGCTGCGTCTCGCGGTTCATCTCCTCCAGGGCCTTTTTGCTGGCCTTGCGCGCCGCAGGCCGCGTCTGCTGTTGCTTTTTGGCTGTGGCTTCGGCGCCCGATGATGCACCGTCGCCGTCGCCCTCACTCGCAGACAAAATCATCTCCGAATCAGATTGTCCCTGCTGCCTCGCAGCCCGCGCGGCAGCCCGTCTCTCCGCCTCAGCCTGTTCCTTCTCCTCGCGCTCCTTGCGCTTCTGCGCCACGAGAGCCAAGAACCGGGCGTTCTTCTTCGGTTGATGTGCTTCGTCCTCGCCGTCCGTCGTGTTGGCATTGTCCTCGACATGATCCCGCCCCTTGACAGGCGACGACACGAAAAGCGGAGAGTACGCGCGGGTCCGCGGCTCCTCATCATCTTGATCGACTGCAGGCTCGGGAAGTACGGTGGTAATCCCTCTCCGTCTCGGACCAGCCGTCGGGAGATCGTCGTCGTCGTCGTCGTCCTTCTCCTCCTCATCGTGTAACGCCCTCTTAACCCTCTCAAACGCAGTCGTCCCCGATTGACCATTAGTACCTTGTAACCGCGCCGCCATCCGCCCCTTAGGCCTCACAATCTCATCCTCCTCCTCATCCTCAACGTCAACCATCGGCGCACCAAACGAGGAAATCGAGCTCTTCTTCAACGCGTCGCTGAGCTTGGTCGTGGAGCGATCGCCCCCCGCCCCAATTCCTTTCTGCGTAGCATTATTACGGTTCCTGTCCTCACCACCGGAATCGCTATCGCTATCAAACGCAGCGAGCATGGCTTTGATCTTGCGGCCCGGGGTGAGGAGCATTTCGGTATCTGTGCCGGGGGACGCGGCGCGCGTCGAGCGCGGTGTGGAGGGTGTGGAAGCGGACATTATATCGTATGTTTTCGGGCAGGGGTATCATAGACGTTGCGTTTTAATTTTGAGGGAGGGTGGAGGTGAGCATTTCCGATTGTTAATGGGAAGGGTAAGGTAGGGGAAACTGGCTGTAATCTGGAGAACGTGAAGTGGACTAAGGGTCAGTGAGAGTGGTTGCGTTGAGTTAATCAAGGGCGCCGCGGAGATGGATTCTGCGGGCGGACGGACGGGTAGGCGAGGAAGACGCGCCGCGCGCGCGTTGGCGTCGGGGGTCGGGGGTTGTTATCGCACGTGATGTGGGTGGCTGATTCGCTTATCGCTGCTCACGTCCTTACTATATTACACGTACAGTACGTACAGAACGCACAGGGCAGTATCTACGCATGACTGTGTTGAAGAAGGGTAGTTTTCAATGTGTATGATTGGTTTATTTGCATTGCATTGCATGGGGGAGCTTTAGAAATACAGCGCGCGCCGTGTGTGTGGATTTCTTTCTCATCTGGACGCCAATGAACGCCAATTCCCTAGCACAAGAAGACGAAGGAAGGTAGAGAGAGAAGGGAAGTTGAAAAAAAAAAAAAAAAGAGAAAAGAGAAGCGAAAGTGTACAATCAAACGGGGAAAACAACCGACGCTGTAGTAAATGCTTTCGAATGCATTCGAAAATCCCAAGTTCCTGCCTGTCCCTGTTTTTGTTTCTCCCTCCAAAATACTATGGCGAGCATCGATGGCACAAATTTGATGGTCGCATGCAAAGTCTCGGTCGATGGAAATCCTCAGTGGTGGCTGTGATGTGATCATCTTATCGCTGGGATGGCACAGCTAGATCTCGATATCCAATTCTATATCCAACGCGGCGATATTCTCGTCGTCCATGTTGCGATGGCGGATGGCGCCGCTCTTGACGGCTTTGCGCTGGCTGGCGCCGAGCGGGGTGCCCGCGGTGGGCGTGCTGGCCTTGGATGGCGTCCCCGAGGCCGAGGTGTCCTGGCTGCCGCCCTCTCCGGGCTTGGTGGGTGACGGGATCGTGTTGCCGTTGACGTCGTAGTGCGTGCGGGCCTGGGTGCGCACCCGCATGAAGGGGTTGAGCGTCGCCTCGCCACGGGCCACCGCCGCGGCGGCCTTGCGGCTGGCCTTCCGCTCCTCGAGCTGGGCGCGGCGGACGTTCTCGTAGTTGAGCTTCTGGTTGCGCAGGTTCAGCTCGGCCAGACGCTCGTGCTCGGAGGGTTTGTCGGCGCGGGGCCGCGACAGGCTGGTGCCGTGGGCGACCTTGGGCGCCGCCATGCTGTTCAGCTCGCTCTGCAGCCGCTCCGCCTCGGCCTCGTCGCCCGCCGCTTTGGCCAGCTTCAGCTGCTTCTCCACGTCGACGCGCTTGAAGAATTGCGACTTGGTGTCTAACGACCCCTGCTTGCGTAGCTTCTCGTTGAGCTCCTCGTTGGTGAACTTGTGGTTCAGTAACCGGTTGATGTCCGCGACTTTGCTGCCCACCTGGGATTTCGTAGCCATCTTGCAGTCTTCAATGGCCATGGTCTGGCGGTAGCGATTGAACTCGGCCTGGGAAGCATTAGTCTATGTGGCGAGACCTCTCGAGACTGAGGATACCAACTTCTGTGAATGGGGAATCCGAGCAAGCAATGAAGGGGAAGCTTTTCTCTGCCTTTCCGTGGGCCAGCACAGCGTACTGATTTGTGGCGAATGAGCGGCCATTTGGCCCCTCCATGGCGTACATGGGGCCTTCCTCGACGATTTCTGCCATCGTTAGCCATGAATCCGGCACGAAACCGGGGGGCGTCTTACTCTTGATCAAACACAGACGGTACTGGTTTAAGCCCGTATCGCGGTTGGGACCGACGTTCACACGAGCGTAGCATCCGGCGATCGCCTCCTCGAATCCAGGGTAGAAACAGACCTGCGCGAAATTACTGCGACCGACGCGCGTACGCTGGATATCTCGCAGTTCGGCCGGCGGATCGTCCTTGGGAGGAGACGGGGAGCGTTCCCGATCGTCCCATTCGACTTCACTCTCGCCTTCGGCGTCCTCATCCGACAGCCTATCATCCCGGGAGCGGGCCTTCTGATCCTTCGCGGCGGGATCCCGACGGCGGAGCTCGTCGCGTTTGCCCTTCTGCTCGCGCTGCCGCTTGTAGGCCTCGATCGCCTCCGACGTCTCCCCGACTTTGCGACCACCCAGCGTCGTCTTCTGCCGCGAGCTCTTGCGGTTGCCCTCGTCCAGGTTCGCGGCGCTCGCCTTCCGCTTGTTCTTCTTGGCCTTGCGGGCTTCCTCCCGCTCCCGCGACGCTAGCAGACGGCGGAGGGCGAGATCCTGGTTGTGACGATCCACCTCCTGCGCACGTTCCGATAGGATCTGCTCGCGCTGAATCTCGGGCATCGCCATGATCTCCTCCTTGTCTTTGGCAGAGTAATAGAGCTTCTCGTAGGGGAACATGGGCCCGTCATCTTCGCCTATGTCGGCGGATCCTTCCGAGTCGGACGCGGAATCGGATTCGGACATGCTGGCAGAGTCAAGAGATTCGGCGGCAGAGCTGATCGGGAGCACACACCGTGTTAGCCAGCGGGCGCCTTTACTGTGTGGCGGGCGGACTTCCCCAAGGTGAACACCGGAGGGCAGCTTGTGGGTAACACTTACAGCTCACCGTCCTCGTCATCATCATGACGGGACTTTCGACTACGTCGCGCCGGTTTGGCGATGCCTTTGCGACCCATGGTGGATGATGCGGCGGGTGATTGTGGTGGTGGTGAAGATGAAGAAGGGCGATCCGGGGAGGCGGCCTTTTCTCTGGTAGGCGGGGACGACTCCTCATCTGAGGAGTCACCCGCCAGGGCGAGAAGCTCCGCATCGAGATCATCCGCCATGGTGAATTGAGGGTAGGGTGAAGTGTGGCCTAAAGCGTGCGGGACCGGGTGGTGCGAGCCCTAGCAAAAGTGGCGCTGGCTCTCAGATGCAAAACCAAAAGAGCCTAATCAACTCCGGCGTTATCGACCAGCGCACTCGAGGTGGTATATATCGTCTAGACGGGCTGTCGCTGAGCAGATATGAAGTCCTTGAGATGGCCACAGGGGAAGTCGAATTGGGGCGAAACCGCGCTATATAGGACCGGGGGTGCGCTGTGAGAGAACGCTGACAAAGATCGATCTGAGGTTGTCTATTTATAAAGTGGTGATAGCGCGGAGACAATAGGGGATATTGTTGAGAGTGGGCGCGTGAAGGATGGACAATGTCGCAGGGGGTCAGAATTAAAACATTGATATCGGGAAGTGGAAAGAAGCGCCTGGCGAAGTTCACGATCCTCACTTGTTCATGACGTTCCGCTCCAGGGTTGGCGTGCCAAGGCGGTAAGCGCGCGGCTGCGGCTTTTGCTGGACTTGAATGGAAGATGGGTTGAGCCACCTCGGAAAGCATGGCAGCATAAGGCACTTGCTTGTCTACAGTAAAGGTGAGCATTCCTTAATCTTCTAAAGAATCTAGACAGCGCATCAACTTCTTTCATTCGCGACAGCCATTTCTTTTGTTTAACACTCCATCCACCCATTTCCGAGAGTTTCACAATGCTGGCCAGAACTTCCCTTGCCGCATCTTTCCGACCGACGGCGGCGACCACCATCCCCGTCGTGCTCGATTTCCTCGCACCATCCACGCTGCAACAGAGCCGTCGCCTGTACCACTCCACCACCACCACCAATCACTCCGCTGCACCATCCGCTCCCAGCCCGCCGTCCCCAACCGACCATCATGGCGCCCGGAAACCGAGATACGCCCTCACCGCGAAGCAGCGCGAATTCCTCGACAGCGCGCTGCGGGTCAACCAAGCCGGCGAGCTGGCGGCGACGCTGATCTACACGGCGCAAACGCCGCAGGTGGTGCGCTCGCACCCCCACCTGCGCCCGCTGATGAAGCACATGTACGACCAGGAGGTCGGGCACTTCAACACATTCAACCAGCTCATCGCGAAGCACCGGGTGCGGCCGACGGCGATGTACCCGGTCTGGTACGCGGCGGCGACCTTCCTGGGCTGGTCCACGGGCGTCCTGGGCCGGGAGGCCGCCATGGCGTGCACGGAAGCCGTCGAGACGGAGATCGGATCGCACTACAACGACCAAGTCCGCGAGATTCTGTCGTGGAAGGCCGAGGCGGAGCGCCGCGGCGAGGAGCTGGACCCGGAGCTCGAGGAGATGCTGGCGAACTTCCGGCGCATCCGCGACGAGGAGCTGGAGCATCTGGATCACGCGGTGGAAAATGATGCCAAGGAGGCGAAGCCGTACGATCCCTTGGTCAATTTCATCCGCTATGGATGCAAGGCTGCCATCAAGATTAGCGAGAAGGTCTAGACTGGAGCCACCCCATTTCGGGAGGTGTTTGGAGCTTTGCAACATGATTTGTTTCCGGCAGCTGTGGGGAAGATCCCGGCTTTTACGGCAAAATTTTGTGTACGATGTACGATGTACGATGTACGATACATTGATGTTGCCTACTGTATTATATTCTAGTCCATATGTGTTGTCTATAAGATGCATCGACAATTCGCTCCGGTCTATCTTCGCTGCAAAGCAAGTCGCTCAGGTGGTGGTGGTGGTCTATCATATCTCAACTCGCAACTGCTCGCAAGAAGCATGCGATCCCTGCCTCCTCGCGCGGCGATGTCGTGAACCCGACCACCGCCTCTTTACTCCTCCTGCGTCTCCTTCTCAAGGTACTCGACAAAATTCCTCGAAAACCGCGTAACCTGCTCAAAGACCTCCTTAAACCCATTAACCCCACCATAGTACGGATCCTGCACCACCTCGCCCCCGCCTACCCGCTCATGCAGGGCGCCGCCTTCCCCAAAATCCCCGAACAGGCGCACCTCGGCCACCTTGGCGGCGCGGGCGGCGCCGGATTTCTTGGTGGCAGCGGCCAGCACGGCCTCGCGCGTCTCCTGCAGATCGCGCAGGTTGTACTTGTCCATCGCCAGGACATAATCAAAGGTCAGGAAGTCCTCCTTGGTCACCTTGCGCGCGGCATGGACGTAGCGGGTGATGCCGTGGGCGCGCAGCGTGGTCATCGTGCGGTGGTCCGGGGACTCGCCGGCGTGGTAGGCGCCCGTGCCGGCGGAGTCGATCTTGTTGATGAGTGGGTGTGAGGCGGCGACGTGGCGGAAGACGCCTTCGGCCATGGGGGAGCGGCCTGCGAGCGGTGTGGTTAGATGATGCTGGTACAGTACTATACTTGTGGAGTTTGGGGTGTGGTGAGTGCGGGGGAGATTGGGGGTGGTTGGGGCCTCACAGATGTTGCCGAGGCAGACGAAGAGGACGTTGACTTGTTGTCCTGTGGGTGTGGTGTTGGCGGACATGATGTGCTATTGTCTATTATGGTGTAGTCTAAGATGGGAGCAAAGGATGAGGGAGGCGAGGATGATTGAGGGAGTGAATGCTTCTCCGCCGGGCGGGGGAAGCGGCGCAGAATCTTATCGATAGTGAGCTGGTGCCTGAGGCGCAAGGCAGCTTTGCGCGTCATATGGAGGGCTGGTTGTACCTGACTGACTCTTGCCACATGCGCTTGTTGGCTGCTGGCTGCTGTACCTTTCCGGTTTGTCATCCTCGATTTACCTCTCGACTTTAGGCGGTCGAACCCAACATGTTACATAGTATTATGTATCTGCGACCTGCGGCAGTGAGAAATTTGACGTGCGTTTACAGTCCCGCATGTTGTCAGGGGCATCGGTTCTTGAAATTCCGATTCACATCTCAGCGTTGTTGGTCGACATTATACAGGATCTACTCGCAGCGTCCATGGTGAACTAGAGCCCAATCACTCCCGCCCAGGAATACACTGAACTACAGAAACACCATTGCTGCACCGCAATAAGATACCGGGATCTGGGCTATACTGATCCAGAGAGGATACGACATCCAATAAAGGATGGTTTACGAATACGAAGGAGATAAAGTGAGACACACGGATGAACTATGACGTCGCTAGTTGGGGTTCAGAAGCTAACTAACTAATCCCCAGGCAACGACTTTCCTGAGCGACCGATAGATAGGGCTTGAGATTCTCTCAGCGCCGATAAGAGGATAGATAATTATAGCCTGGGCCGTCAGCCTGCCTTGCGGATATAAAAAGCCAGCCAGTGCCACACTGCCCTGTGGCTGTGAAGACAGAGGCTGTCCTACGGTTGGCCCAGTGACCATCAGTGGAGACCGGAACAGCCATGGCGCTCCTGCAAGTTGATCAACTCTAACCATGGTTCGCCAGTCAAATCGGTATCAGGGACGCATTTTTGTGTATCACCATTCGATGATGAAAAATGTGACAGCCTGGGACAAGTGAGACTCTGGGGAACAAACTGGGTTTTCGGAGTTTGAGCTCTGAAGAATGTTGCCCGGAAGACGCTGCAGAGTGGCCATATCAAGGCATCGATCCCACACCTCGTCATCTGCATCGTACTCGGTCGCCCGAGTGGAGCCTGCACCCTGTTTGTTATGATGCTGATCGAGCCGTCAAGCGTAATCTCATTAATCAATTCATCAATCACCCGCCTGAGGCTAGTTATCTGGACTGATCGTCCCCGCCGTTCCTTGGTCAACGGGCTTCATCTTTTTCCCGTCGACCAGCGTACAGCGTAATAGAATAACCATTGTGGTTTGTTTGATTGTAACTAACCAGCAACTACACTTTGTAAGCTACTCGAGTAGACGAAGACAATTGCGGGTAGCCCCAACAGGTGACCGTGGCACTGCTTTCTACCTCCCCCTCCCCCTCCCCAATAAACTTATCCCATCCCACCCCCCGGTACGAGAAAAAAAAATAAGCCACCTTCAATCCACTCAATATCAATCAATTCGTTCCAAAGTATCTTCCGTTTCCCTTTTCCCTTTCACATTTCTTGGCCAGTGCAACCTCTGCTTCTTTGTTCCTCCGTTTCCTTTTCTCCGTCCTCGATCGTCCTCGGACTTAATCTCGCCTATCGCATCTGAAACTCCCGTCGCGACCCCGGATCCTTGTTCTCTCTCTCTCCATCACAACAGCAGCCCGTCTGCTCACTCCCACATTCCATCAGCCCGCTCGGCGCAATTTGCACCCCCAGCTTCCCTGGCTAGGAATTCACAAGGGGCATTGCCATCGAAACGATTAATTTTCCGACTCACTATCGGCCAACATGTCATATAATCGCTTGGGTAAGTTCCGATCTGTCGGTGAAGCCGTGTTGCGCGGCAGTGGGTTTTGTCGCGCATTTGTCCCCTTCTCCGCAACCAGCCTCCCAACTTGAAACTCTAGTTGAAGAGGTCGATCAAGGAAGCTGCTGCTGCTGCTGCTCCTGCTCCTGCTGCACAAATAGGCAGTCTTCTCGTACTCGCTCGTATCCTGGTGCGACAAGGCGACAGGCGAGCCACCTCAGTTAGAATACGTTTGCCGTCGCACTTGCTTTCTTCTCATTTCCCTCGCGCATTGCACTCCAAGCGGTCATATCTTACTGATCATTGACTACAGGAGACCCTTACGGGGAGGAGGAAACCCACACTCCCATGATGCATCCACACCAATTAGATGCCCGGTCTCCGTCACCGGGTCGGCCACTGAATACCTATCAGTTGACCGACAACCCGTATCCACAAGAGCATCTGGAGATGCCCTCTAGCGACCGACTAGCCGAGCAACCGACAGTAAGAATTGCTATCGCACTGTTGACACCGCAACGAAGAGCTAATCAACGGCATTGCGACATGTAGTACTCGGTCGAACGACTGCCCAACTCCTATGGTCACAATGAGGCCTACGAGCACCACCAACCGCAGGCTTACCCCGGCTATGAATATTCGATCGATCCCGAAGCACATCACGATGCGTACTACACTCAGCCCTACCACCCAGCGGTGACACCGGCGCACGACGATGATTACGATCTCGGACAATACCCGGAGCATCAACCGCAGCATCAGCACACGTACAGCGACGACCATGTGCCCATCCTGCAGCCGGACAATCCGTTCGGGCCGGACCCGTACAGCGACGAATACGAAGAGGATCCTACGCTGGCCCCGACCCATTCGCCCAGTCCGGTGCCCGTGCGACGATGGAAGACCGTGAAGGAAGTCCAGTTGTTTAACGGGAACCTCGTGCTGGACTGTCCGATTGCCCCCAAGCTGCTCAGCCAAGTGCCGCACGCCGAACCCCCGGGCCGCGACGAGTTCACCCACATGCGCTATTCCGCCGCCACGTGCGATCCGGCCGACTTCTTCGAGGAGCGCTTCACGTTGCGTCAGAAGCTGTTCGCCAAGCCCCGACACACGGAGCTCTTCATCGCCGTCACCATGTACAACGAGGATGACTTCCTGTTCGCCCGCACGATGATTGGTGTCTTCAAGAACATCGAGTACATGTGCTCGAGGACGAGCAGCAAGACGTGGGGCAAGGACGCCTGGAAGAAGATCGTGGTCTGCGTGATCAGCGACGGTCGTGCGAAGATCAACCCCCGGACGCGCGCGGTGCTAGCCGGTCTGGGTTGCTACCAAGACGGCATTGCCAAGCAGCAGGTCAACGGCAAGGATGTGACGGCGCACATCTATGAGTACACGACCCAGGTGGGGCTGGAGTTGAAGGGCACGCAAGTGCACCTCAAGGGCCGCACCGGGGTTCCCGTGCAAATGATATTCTGTCTGAAGGAGAAGAACCAGAAGAAGATCAACTCGCATCGGTGGTTCTTCCAGGCCTTCGGGCGCGTGCTGGACCCCAACATCTGCGTCTTGCTTGACGCCGGTACCCGTCCCGGCAAGGACTCGATCTACCATCTCTGGAAGGCGTTTGATGTCAACCCCATGTGCGGCGGTGCCTGCGGAGAGATCAAGGTCATGTTGGACAAGGGCAAGAAGCTGCTTAACCCGCTCGTCGCGGGACAGAACTTCGAATACAAGCTCAGTAACATTCTGGACAAGCCGCTGGAGTCGGCGTTTGGATTCATCAGTGTCTTGCCCGGTGCGTTCTCGGCCTACCGGTACGTGGCGCTGCAGAATGATAAGAACGGACAGGGTCCGTTGGAGCGCTACTTCGCCGGCGAGAAGATGCACGGTGCCAACGCCGGCATCTTCACGGCCAACATGTACCTGGCCGAGGACCGGATTCTCTGTTTCGAGTTGGTGTCCAAGCGCAACTGCCGCTGGCTGCTGCAGTACGTCAAGTCGTCCACGGGCGAGACGGATGTGCCCGATCGCATGGCGGAGTTCATCCTGCAGCGGCGTCGTTGGCTGAACGGTAGTTTCTTCGCGGCGGTCTACGCCATTGCCCACTTCTATCAGCTTTGGCGGAGCGATCATAGCTTTATGCGCAAGTTCATGCTCTTGATCGAATTCATCTATCAGACGATCAATATGCTTTTCGCATGGTTTGGCATTGTAAGTACTCTGCCAAATCCAGCGGTTTCTTCTAAGCAGATGACTAACGTCGTTTTCAGGGCAATTTCTTCTTGGTCTTCAAGATTCTCACCTCGTATCTGGGCGACTCGTCGCTCCTAGGCACGGTGGGAAAGATTCTTGGCGTGGTCTTCGAGTGGCTCTACCTGGCGACATTGGTAACCTGCTTCGTCCTCGCGTTAGGTAACAGACCCGGTGGGTCCAACAAGTTCTATATGACGATGGTCTACTTCTGGATTTGCATTATGATCTACCTGGCATTTGCGGCGATCTTCGTGACCGTGAAATCGATCGAGGAGCAGGTCAAGGACAACAGCTTCACCTTCTCCGACCTCTTCACCAACTACCAGTTCTTCTCGATCATCGTCTCTCTCGGCTCCACATATGTGATGTGGTTCCTGGCCTCCTTCATCTTCCTCGACCCCTGGCACATGTTCACCAGTGTAAGTATCAAGTCCGCACCCCTTGACCGCACCCGCTGACCCAAGAACAGTTCATCCAATACATCCTCCTCACGCCCACCTACATCAACGTCCTGAACATCTACGCCTTCTGCAACACCCACGACATCACCTGGGGCACCAAGGGCGACGACAAGGCCGAGAAACTGCCGTCCGCCAACCTGAAGCCCGGCGGCAAGGTCGACGTCAACATCCCCCAGGACGACGGCGATCTCAACGCGCAGTACGAAGCCGAGCTGGCCAAGTTCGCGACCAAGCCCCCGAAGGAGGTACCCTCCGTCTCCGAAGAGGATCGGCAGGCCGACTACTACAAGGGTTTCCGCAGTGCGGTCGTCCTGGCCTGGGTGTTCTGCAACTTCGCCCTGGCGGCGGTGGTGCTGAGCGCCGCGGGGCTGGAGACCTTCGACAGCGACACGGATGCGACGCAGAACAAGCGCTCCACGATCTATATGTCTGTTGTGCTGTGGAGTGTGGCCGGACTGTCCATCTTCAAGTTCATCGGGGCGATGTGGTATCTGGTTGTACGGATGGTATGTCTTCCCCCCACTCTTTCTTCCTGTTATCATCATGACACAAGCTAACCTTGGCGTGTAGTTCCGCGGAGAGTAAACGATGGGAACGGTGATTTTTGGAGAGCGAGCCAATGCCGATGTCGATGCCGATGTGGCGGGGTCTGTCTGTCCCGATAACCCCTAAGGAAATTTGGGCGTCATCGCCCGCGGGCGAGAGGGGCGTAGTAGACCCTGTTGGTCAGTGAGTGAAAATGAAAAAAAAAACAACAACAATTGGTGGAAGACCACATAACCACCTACCGTCAATCGGCCAAATGCTTTCTTCTTGTACGGGGCACTTAGCCTGTCCTCCGGGTCCCTTGCACCGTCGGAGACGCGGGGATGGTCGTGAAGTTCCCCTGCGTATTTTATTTTCGTCGCCGCGGTTCTCGCTTGGGGCATGGAGGGCTCGGACGATGCTCGGTCATTGCGCTCGCAATATGTAGGAGCCGGCGGCGCGAGGGGAGGCATTTGGCTGGGAGGACAGGAGTCGATACTGCTGCTGCTGACTTGAGAATCCTTGTGGCAATGACCGGTGAAGCGACTCGGTGTCAGGGACGGCGACCGAGTATCCAGAACGCCTATCCCAGTAGTATCCATGCCGCCGGCCCCCAGGGAGGAAGGCAGCGAGACACTGGAGGACGCCGCGTGCGCTGCTGGACGCATCAGCTCAGCTCAGCAATCTCCCTCCACCTACAACCCGGCAATACCGGACCACCCACCGTTCCGCGGCGCAGCCGCCTCATCCAGCGCCACACCCAACGACGAGACCGACCCCCGGCTATCCTCGTGTCCGTGTCCATATTCCCCAAACCGTGGAAACGAGACCATCCCAGTTGTCGTCGTGGTCCACGACCGAAACATCTCCTCCAGCGTGGTGTTTTCAGTGTCCTCCCTCGCACCGCCAGATGCTATCGTGCTCTCGCCCTCGATCCCAGCAGTGCGCCGCCCATCGTCCGCCCCAACAGCCGGAGAACTACCCATCGGGGCGCCATTAATCGTGAACTGGATGTGACTCGCAGTCGGAATATCATCACCAGCTCGTGGTGGTGAGGAAACCCCGGGGTGGGCTGTCGTTTCGGCCTCGATTCCATCCAGCCCTGCAGCTGCTGCTGCCGCTGCAGCACCACGACCCGCCACCTCAGCCGGGGTCTCCTTCCGCTTGACCCGCCATTTACGCTGGATTCGTATTCCTGGGTACGGGTACGCTGGCTTCGGCGCCGGCGGCAAACTTCCGAAATGCACGGTATGGCGCTTGCGGTTTGTCCCCGGCGTGTTGGTGGTGGTCGTCATCGTCATCAAGTCCAAAGCTGCGGCGTTCTGCTCCAGCTCGGTGAGCGGGAGAGGGCTGCGGTAGCCCCGGAATGCTTGGAAGCCCTAGATTTCCTCACAGCGACGCGCCAACATGATTAGATCGAAGTGCACGCAACAATGAATGGACAAGGGTGAGTGAAACGGAAGAAATAAGAACAATGGGGTGGAGCTGGGGCTAGCGAGTATTTGTTGTTGTGACATTTCTTTTTTTTTGGTTTGTTTGTTTCAAGCATCGAGACAAGAGACAAATATGATTCAATTATACGGCATGGTATCAATAGGCATAAACATAGGCATAAGCATAGTCACACACACACAGAATGTAAACACACACACACACACACACACACACACACACACACATACTCGCTACCCAGAATGAAACAGAAAGAGAAATTAAGAATCTACCTTCTCAGTATGACCCCCGATCCCGCCTCCCTTCAGCTTACTCCGGCCTCGCGCGAACAGCCCCTTGGCCGCTTCGCCCGCCCTCCCGCCTAGCACCCCGGCCGAGTGCAGCAGTTCCTTGCCCCGTTGCTCGACCTGCTGTTTATTCATCATGGCGCCTAGCGGGGCGGACGGGCGGCGCGCGTGGCCACCGGCACTTATTCCGGAACCCGAGGGCGCACCGCCGCCGGCGGACACGTCGAGCTGCGAGGAGGACCCGAAATTGCCGAGCGACGAGAGCTTGGGGAATTTCTTGCGGGTGACGCCGCCGCCGGCGCCGGCCCCTAGCTGGGGCGGCACGGCGCCGGTGGCCAGCTTGGCGCTTTTGTCGACGACGTCCGCGTGCTCCGGGTGCGAGTGCACGGTGACCTGGATCCAGTGGGCGAGCCCCGTGTCGATGGTGGCGAATTTGGTGCGCGTGTCGTTGAAGGCCTGCACCCGGTCCTCGGGGGTCTTCATCGCCAAAATCTCGCGGAAGCCGAGGAGGGTCGGTTCGACTGAGGCCGGGGCCGTCGGTGTCCATCGCGGGATTTGCTGGTGTTGGTTGTATTCTCCGGAAAATGCTGGTGCGTTGTTGTCTTGGTTCGTGTCGGCATAGCTGTGTGGGATGGCTTCCGCGTGGTAGACTTCGGGCAGTTGTCCGTCGGAGATGGTACTCCGATCGTCGGGGACCGGGGGCAGGATGGTTAGTTTGGGCTTTTCGGTTTCAGGCCCGACCGAGCTGTCGCTCTCCTCGGGGGTTCTGTTGAGGGGCTCCTCCTCGGAAGTAACGGTCTGGGCTGGTATGGCTTCCGCCGGTATAGCTTCCGCCGCGGTGGGACTCGTCACCTCAGCCGCCGGAGATGGTAGAACTGGGGTCTCACGGGAGACAGGAAACTGACCCGGCATGGGATCAGGAGGTGACTGCACACCTGCTGCCGGCGCAGGCTCCTCGGAGGAGGAAGAAGACTCCCACGAGAAACGTCGTGCTAATTTTGGCTTGGATGACTCCGTTGCAGGGGATGTGATTGGCTCGGAGGCAGCAGGAGGCAAGTCCTGAACGGTTGATCCCTGCAGGGCAACCGGAGAAGCGACGTAATCTGGAGTTGCCTGATCAAGGGCTACGGGGCTTGTAGTAGACTCTGCAGCGCTCCAATACCTCTCGTATTCGCTAGGTATGAGGCTGTCCTGGCGTTCAGCCTCTGGCCGACTTGCGGGCTCCTCTTCTTCTTGCTCCTTTGAGGGGGTGGTCTCGCGACTCAATGTCCGCATAATCTCCTTTCGCAGGCGGTCACTCTCCGTGTCTTGGGGCGAATTGTCGGTGCTCATGGAGGGTATAATGATAGGCACCCCATCATGCGTGAGTGTAGGTGCCGACGTCACAGGATGGGACCCGATGCTCAGAGGAGCAGGGTGATCGGGACCGGGTGCTGCGTCGTGCACAAGAGCTTCCTGCGGCGTTTGTTCGCCTGACTGTGAATTAAAGGAAGACGCGACCGGTGTCTCCACAGACATCTCGCCTGCTGCGGACGGATGGGCGCTTTGAACATTGGTGATCCTAGGGGTCCTCGAGGGGCTGTTGTTTGGACTGGGCAGGCTAATATCCCGACGATGACCCGGTTTGAAGACTAGGGTGTCACTCGCATCCTTGGGCGGGGGTGTTCTCTCGCCCGGCTCCTCCAGAATCGTGGGTGTTTTGATATCGCTCTGGCTCCGCTGCGGTATGATGGGACTGATCACCGAGGTACTATCGCTGTTCGACCGTGCAACACTGTCGACTGTCGTACTGGGAGTGTCAGGTACATCGAAGGCTTGATGAACCACAGAACGGAATCCCATGGACGGATTGTGCTGCAGTTGGTGTTGCTCAGGTTCTGGCCCTTGGGCTTCAGAAGTAGAGAAATACGAGTCGCCCGAGAAGTCCGGGGCGAAGCTTGAAAGACGTTCCACATCTGGAAGTTGAATTGTTGGTGTGCCACCTTCTGCTGCCTCGGCTGGGTGAGAGATTTGAAGCGCTTGCGCATCCTGCCCGCCGTCAACAGCGCCTTGCGGTCGGAAAGGCTTGTAGTCACCTGTCGCGGCCGGTGCTTCGTTGCTCGATGGGAAGTGGAGTTCAGCAGACGTCAGGCCTGGAATAGTTGCTGTCGCTGTCGCATTGGAAGGACCTGCGCTTGACTGAGCGCCGCTGCGATCCTGCGGCACCGCGCCTTCTGATCTCATCCGCTTGTAGATATCGACCGGGCGAACGATTGGGACGGTGCGTGTAGCGGGCTCGACCGGGTCTGCAGGCTGTGCGCGAACCGAATCTCCTCCAAGAGTCGCGACCTGGTCCATCGATCGGGATCGATCCATCGAAGGGAGTGGCGGTCGGGAGACGTCCCTCGTGAACATGCTCGGAAGATCCCCGGTGCTTTGATTCAGGTTGTGTTGCGGAACCGGTGGAGGCTCGTCGTCGTCATACTCGCCGTACTCATCGTCGCCCCAGTCGTTTCCATCGTACGAGTACTTCTTCGCTTCTACCCAGCGTTTTGTCTTTGCTCGGTTGACATTAGGCTTGAAAGATACAGGTGTTTCTCCACGCGGGACTGGCGACATGGGACTTTCTGTGTTGGAGGAGCTGCAGACCGAGGCGTCGGGATATATTAGTACAGTCCAGTCCAGTGGTGGGCGAAAGGGGTGGCTGCATGGACTCACAGCTTCTGTAGCTCGGGCTCATAGGGCTGAAATGGACGGGCCATTATTCTCACACGACTAACTACCCTGATCAGCAAGGCTGGATCGAGAGTTGATTTCAACAGTTCAGGTGGTGTTTAGAATGGATGATTGGCATGTCCAGTGCCAAGAGTGAATGTCAGAATTGAAACGAGTGACCCCAGTCAAAGGCGCGGTGAGCGCAAGGTGTTGAGCGGGTGTAGATGACGTGGGAGGAAGAGGAGGAGGAGGAGGAATGGGGGCAGTGCGCCAAGAGACGGGGCGGTGCACGGAAAGAAAATCGACGTCGAGATGGGCTGAAGCCGTTGTTTTTAAAAAGTGGGATAAAGAGCTCTTGAAAGTGGGATCCCACCACGATAGATGAGCTGCGATAACGTTATTTGGGGTGGTTGGATTGAATTGAATTGGATTGAATTGAATGGGATCGGGTATATGATCTCAGCTTCAATCTGCCCCTGATTCCACCCAACCTGAACGGTCATTGGCTGGTTTGGTGGCCGCCTACCAGCTGTGGCTGGTGTGGAGCCTGGTGGCTAGTGTCAGTGTGGGGTGGCTGGTGTGTGCACGTGGCTGGACTGGTCACTAGTCCTAACTAGTAACTACTAACTAGTAACTAAACCAGTTGGTGAATTTGCTGCATTGCCGCTTTCGCCCCGTCCTCCACTTCCACTTCCTCCCCCATTCCTCTCGTTCATCATGACTATCTCGTTGTAATTCCGCTTCTCTTCCTGTCAACACACTGACTCTCCGCTCCTCCTCTCCTCCCCTACCCTCCCCATCCACATAACGTGCTCTCAACTACCCCTCTCTCTCTACCTCGACCTCCGTCTCCGCCCCGACAAAAACGAACGGACACGTCTCCAGTTGCCTGCCTCCTTATCGATTAGTCCGGACTCCGTGCCGTACAATCAATCCCCTCCCCATCGCACCGCACCCGACCGTTGGTTCTAGATTCGGCGATTGGCATCCTTTCGACCATCCTCGGAGTATAGTGATTTTGCCTCGCTTACTGCTCACGTCCATCGCATCTTCGCTCAATCGACCTCCCCATCCACCTCCCCATCCACCACCACCACTCAGCCAACGACCCTCACACGCACAATGGCCGGCCCGTCCATCCAGGATCGCACGGGCGAGTTTCACGCCATTCTCGGCCAGGCCCAGAAACGCCTAGCCTCCAGCAAAGTCGGCCCTCAGCGCCAGGCCCTCCTGTCCGATGCGCAGCGCCGACAAGCCAATGGGTCCGCCGATGCACAACACCCGGGGAAGCGACGGTCGGAGTTTGCGCGGAGAGCCGTGGAGATCGGACGCGGGATCACGGCGACGACCGCCAAGTTGCAACGGCTGGCTGAGTGTGAGTCGGCCACCTCCCCGAAACCTTGCAAAGGCTGACTGGGAGAATTTTGGTGTGTTTTTTAGTGGCAAAACGCAAGACACTCTTCGACGACAGACCGGTCGAAATCTCCGAGTTGACCTATGTCATCAAGCAAGATCTCGCTTCCCTGAACCAACAGATCGCCTCGTTGCAAGCGCTCACCCTCTCCCAACATCCGAAGAACACTCGGTCCAAAGCGGACCAGGAAGGCGAGCATAATGATAATGTAGGTCCCATAAAAAATGAAAAAAAAATATACGAGGCTAACGATCAACGCAGGTGGTCGTGATGCTGCAAGGGAAACTGGCCGACGTGGGCGCCAACTTCAAGGACGTCCTCGAAGTGCGCACGAAGAACATCCAAGCGTCGCGCTCGCGCACCGAGAACTTCGTCTCCTCCGTCTCGCAGAAGTCCCACACGGCCCTCGACCCCCAGCGCTCCGACTCCCCGCTCTACAACCCCTCCGGCCGGCGGACGCCCCAGCCCGGCGGCGGCGGCGGCGGCAGCGCGGATCTTCTGACTCTGGAACCCACGAACCCGTCGCCACTGGGCCGGCCGTCGATCCACTCGGACCAGCAGCTCCTCGTGATGGAGGAGGCGCAGACGAACAACGCCTACATCCAGGGCCGCGGCGAGGCGATCGAGGCGATCGAGCGCACCATCAGCGAGTTGGGCGGGATCTTCGGGCAGCTGGCCCAGATGGTCAGCGAGCAGTCGGAGATGATCCAGCGCATCGACGCCAACACGGAGGACGTGGTGGACAATGTGCAGGGCGCGCAGCGCGAGCTGATGAAGTACTGGACCCGGGTGTCGGGCAACCGCTGGCTGATCGCCAAGATGTTTGGCATTTTAATGGTATGTAGCCCTCCGCCCTTTGCTATAACTTTGCAGCGAAATCCACTCAGCTAACCCACCAACCAGATCTTCTTCCTCCTCTGGGTGTTAATATCAGGATAAAGACACCCTTCCCCTTTCCCTCAAACACAAATCCCTCCCTCTCAACATAATGTATTAATACCAGGTCCATGTTCGTGTCTTGCTGTGCCTGAACGAAATCATGTAGCCCTCCTTCCTTTTCTCTAATACACCGCTACACCCTTTCCTTTGTGATATGTGTGTGTGTGTGAGTGTATGTGTGTGCATGACCTACCTCACGCAGGGGGCAGGCTTTGCCCGCCCTTCTTCATTCTTGCTTCTATCCAACTCAACCCAACCCTTTTGGCCTTGGCTAGATCTTCCATGTGAAACCCTTTTCATCTCTCTGCCGAGTGCCCATGTCACTACTACAACGCCAACGCCATCCCCCCAAATCCCTCCCTCCCGTCGTGCTTGACAGTTGAAACGCAAGCATGACTTCATGTGCATAATGGGTTCACGAGTGTCATCATTGTTGTTGTTGTCTGTCGAGTAAATTAGAATCAATACCTGACCTCTAACACCCCCGCCATTCAATATCTCCTGTTTGATGATTGATGAATTGGAATAGTAGTAGATTCTTTATGAGCGATGCGGCCTCGCTTGAGGTACGAGTAAGAGTATCGAGGATAGGTAAGTATACATAGTACAAGAGGGAGTATATACCGTTTATACAGCTCACCCATATCCCAACCATATCACAGGCTATAGGCTATAGGCTATAGGCTATAGGTCTATAAATATACCCCCCCCCCCCAACAAGCCGAACCAACCAACCTACAAACAAACCGCACACCCTAACCGCGGCCCCCCACCATGCAGTACCCTTACCACCTCGGGCGCATGCGGCCCCAGCCCCCGTTCACGGATTGCCCGCTCCGCCGCGGCGAACCAGATCTCCTGCAGCCGGGGCACCATGCCCGAATGGCCGGTGTCGGGGGGGTCGGTTTGGTCGTCGCCCACCAGCGCCGCTAGGTAGTCCCCGTAGTCGCGGCGCATGTGCCATAGGAAGTCCATGCGGTGGGACCAGTGGGTGTGAGTTTCGGAATGGTGGGGGTGTGATTGTGTTTGGGTAGGTGGATGGTCGATGTGGTTATTGTTAGGGTTGTGGCTGTGATGGTGCTGGCGCTGGTGGTCATGCTTCTCCGTTTTGTTTCGGGGGCCTGGATGCTGTGGGGTGGAATCGTCGGCCGCAACGGCGACGAAGAGATCGACGATGCGTTCGAGGGTGGAGGTGGTGAGCAGGAGACTGACCCATGTCTGGGAGGAGGTGTAGGGGATGTCCGGGGCCATGAGGTGGCGCACGGTGTGGATGAGGGTGTGCATGGTGTGGTGGGTGGCGAGCAGGACGTCGGGGTCGGTGAAGGGGGGTTCCTGGAGGATGCGTTCCTGGCAGTCCAGGGAGTGGGTTGGGCTGGTGGTGTCGGCGCAGGATTCCAGGAAGTAGACGAGGTAGGTTCTGGGATGCGGCGAATTAGCCTTGACCTTGATGAAACCCGGGGTAGTGAGGGCATACATGGATGGGAGCAGGCGGGCTTGCAGTGCGCCGACGCCCTTGCTGTAGACGAACTCCTTCTCCGTCTTGGAGGAGGCCCATAGCTCCCGCGCCGTGGGATCGGTCTCGAGGTAATGCTGCACCAGGTATTCGGCCAGGTAGAAGGACAGCCGCACGCAGGTCCGCCAGCACCGCGTGAGATCGGTCAGGTAGCCGAACGAGTAGTCGGGCGATTCTTCCAGCGTGCCGCTCGCGGTGTAGTGGGGAGGCGGGGGCGGGAAGAGATCAGATACGAAAGTGAGGTCGTCGCCGATGGCGACGTTGGGTTCCTGGCACTTTTGAGGGTGATATGGATCCTCTCGCCGCCGATGTTGGAGATAAGCTTTGGCGATAGCAGCTTCATTGTGATAGACCCGCTGGTGTAAGAGGCGGCATGTAGCCGAGAAGGAATGGATCTCTTCCAATTCGCATTGTACCAGGATCTTCACTAGAACATCCACGGGAAGCTTCTCCCAGGCAGTGCGAGTGTTTCTCGCAGGCTTTGAGATTCTATGTTTTGCGTCAGCGGGTGTCACAAGTGGTTTGTTGACATATGGGTCTGCGATTTACATGGGAGATTTTCTGGGCCGCTGAGACGACGGATGCCGTCTGGCTTGCCGCACAACTTGGCGCAGGTGTTCAAGGAAATGGCTCATTGTTAATAGGGGTCAAGACCACCGAGACTTGGTCTTCAATGATGTTCAACAAGTCCACTTGGCGCTCATTTTGAAAGGCAGGATTGAGATTGTGATTATTCAGCTACTCCATCTGCTTCTTGGGGAAATGCTTAGCCGGATGAAATCAGATATGGGTCCGATCTTCGCTTGGTGGACCCGACTCGCGTTGGATCACCACTCTTTCCAAAATGTGTCACCATGACCCAAGGGATAAAAGATACAAATTGCTGCATTGAGTTGTGTCAATGCTGAATTTGAGGTGAGGCCGGCCTCGAATTATGCGTTGCAGCGGCTCCCAACAAATCCATGATTCAAACACAACAAGTGCAACAATGTGTATTCCGCGCCAGCCCATCGACCCGAGACGCGATCGAGTGGGGTGCGATATCGTCACAGTGGACACCATGTCTCGCATGCTGAAACAGTGGCAACCCCCAATTCTACACGTTCAGGTGTGGATCGCCATCATTCGTGTACTGGTGCTGGAAATCCTCAAGCAACCGATCCCACTGCGTCCAATCCATGGGGCTGAAATCGCTAACCTGGTCCAGATCAAGGGTCCCGAGTCCCTGTCCACTAGGAAAGACTGCCTCGACGAGCTGATCCTGATCTCGGCTGCTAACGCCTATCGGAGCTCCTTCGTAAGAGATTTCTGCACTGAGATCTTTAGCGACCAATTGCTGCTTGCCCCGCATGTCGCAGATTGTAGACACAATAGCAGGACATGGAAGAGGAGGCATGCTACAACGAGCCCGCTCCGCTGCATGTGCCTTCCAAGACTTTAGAATCAAGTTCTGCAAAGCCACATTGAACGCTATCCTCTGTTGTCGCGCCTGCAACCTGCGAAAATGTCGACTACAGATCCGGTCGATGAGGAACCATGCCCTGCCCGACTCCTCCCCATCGACACGATTCCGTAACTCATAGAGCATGTGTATCAGCGGTGTCCAGGGAATGTGATTCTCCACATGCCACTTATACCGCTGGGTGATATCGCTCGTCTGCACCAGATCACAGTTCTCGGCCATGCGCACGCAGTTTGAGAAGATTCGATCTTGATCGGACTGTGAATTATGACTTCCCTGTTCCGCGTGTTGGCGAGGGTGATGTGCAGAGAAACGGAGCAGAGATGTGATCGCATGGATCACGATGCTAGTCATCTGGTGCAGCGGGATCGAGGTGTCGCAGTATTTCAAGTATTTTGTCTCGTAGATCTGGCTAAGCTCATCAATCGCCCTATCCTTCTCAGCTAGTGAGATTGCCGAATTGCGCAAGAAGCTTTGACCCGTTGGCAAGGTGTCTGACTTTCCCGACCATCGAGCAAGCCACTCGCCAAATTCACAGCGGGCCAGGCAGAAGATCATTTCGGTCGCTCCACTATGTTCACGAGGCCTTTCCGTCATCCGCAGGTCTAGATCGCAGTCGTTGGCATTCGCCGGACGCTGCACATCGGCAGCCATCAGAGATGTCTGGGCAGCAATGCCTGTAAGCTGTGCCGTGGTAGCGTCTAATATACTCAGCTGAAGCCAAAGGCGTCGACGCATTTCGGTCTCGAAGATAGAAAGGCCATGGTGGGAGCCATCTCGATGGAGTCCAATACGCTGTGCCACCCGGATAGCGACACCGCAAAGAGACCAGATTGACTGTGGATCCGAGAATGCTCGCATTGCAAGCTACAGGCCATTGTTAGACATATGACCAACCTGGCTTCAGATACGCGCTTCAAAGCAGAAAGACGAGCACCGCCCATAGTTCCATGCATGTTAGAAAACGGGCACGTACCAAATACAACAGAAACGCCTGAAGAACCACAACATCCGACGTGCGTAGAATGCCAGCATTCGAAAGAGCAAGTCGAGCTCCCCGACGGAAGCGAGACAAAAGGACAGCCTTGCTGTCTCCGAAAGCCTGCTGGACGTCATGCGGGGCCATCGAGATCAGCGCGATACAGTATATACAGAACAGAAGCGCCTCAAGCCCTTTCGGGACGGCGCTCAGCTCCCCGATGGCATCGATGATCTGCTGCTGAACTGTGGGTCCATGCAGGATCTTGATCAAGGGGTGCACGTTCTCCAGAAAGACCTGCCAGAGCTTGAAGATGTGCAACGGCTTGGGATGTAAGTCCGTGATCTGCGTCTTCGTGCGTGCACCGAGAATAAGAGAGGACTGGTCATCTGTCCCCTCTAACGACTGGTCCGAATCACTGTAGACCGACGCATCGCGTAGCACGTCCTCCGCGGGTGGCAGCTAGAACGATTTAGCATTCACGAAGAATTGATCTAGAAACTTTTAGTCTTTCCATACCTCGGTGCGGATACTTGACCACATATTCCTAGCCGGCCAGTCAGCTAATCCCATCCCGAGGCGTCTAGCATATGCTACACATGACCTAACTTTAACTTACCCATCGACATAGACCGACCTCCCCCCGTCTGTAATCAACATACCCGGATCATTCCCGGTGGGCGCAAGAGACGTGTTCGACATGGTCATGGGCGAGAGCAGCCCCTGTGTATCACCCCTAGGGCCAGACGAGCCGGTGTCCTGTCTGGAACGTCGGGGGCGCTGTGGACTGGCTGGACGATGGGCCTCATCCGAGGGGCGCCGCTTGCGCCGTCGTGGAGGCGGATGTGCTCGATAAGTGCATTCAGTTCCATTCTTCGCACACGCGGAGCAAGGGACCTGGCGATCACATCGGACTTTGCGCCTGTTACAGACCACGCAGGACGGGATTTTGGGCGTCTCGGCCCAGGCAGCTAGCGGGGTCTTTTCGGGGGTACCTGAGTCTACCATTGCTGGATAGAATAGATTCTGGTCGATGTCAGGGCATTGGAGGAGGGTATGAGATAGGGTGATGCTCAATTGCCACGTTATATGGGCGATTTTGTTCGGAAGGGTTGGGTGGGATGGGGAGAGGTGCGGATGTTGGTGTTGATGTGGTCGGGTTTGCGGGTATATTTTGGGGGAGGTTCCGGCGCGACAATCAACAAGGCCTGGGCCATCCGGCAGATGAACCTAAATCTCGAGGGCCCGACATTCAGGTCAACTTCCAGATTGCTCATGATAGATTTTCATTATTCCCGAAGCAATTTTATTTATTCGCTGCATGAGAAGGTATTGTAAAACTCTGGCAACACATCAGACTGCGATGCCTATCCCCAAAAAGGCGTATCGACACCGAATAGAACACGCCATGAATCAAGCTTTAGACTAAAAATGCAACTACTTCCATCTCGTCTGCCCAGCAGATCCAAAGATAGGCGCTAACAAACGATAAACACAACAAACCCATGCACAGCGACAGCCTGCGTTCCTTTCAAGTGGGGTATTCAACACAGACAAATATTCATAAGTCATCACGGCTGCATCCGCAACACGAATACAGGTCCCGTTCACCGTGTCGGGATAAAGTGCTGAGAGTCCTTCTCCTGCTGACTGAACGACTCACGGAATGCAGCAATGGCAGCAACGATGGCGATCGCGATGAACGCGAGGGAAATGAAGGACCAGAGGACCCCCCAGCACTGCGAAGAGCCACCATACCGCTTGGCGAACTGGCTGGCGTCCGAGGTATTCACTTTGCGAAGGATCAAGTCGTCACACTATCCCAAGAACAATGATCAGTACCGAACGAGGCAAACGAATGCACCACGACCACTTAGGGCAAAAAGAGACTTACAATATCCCAGACACTATAGAGGGCCGACATAACACCGATGAAGAGCTACGTGGCAGATCCAATCAGCCACGAATTCCCCCCTCTCAATTCAAGGGAAAGACCTACCACCACCCATTTCAGAGCCTGGCCATGGGCGATGAACCAACACGCGACCAGCAGCCCCACGGCCAGGAGAATCGTGACGATCGTGAGCCAATCCTTGCGCGCCCACCACAGGGTGAGCAGAAAGCACACCCCTAAGACGATGCTGGCGACCTTGCTGGCGACGATGTCGAACCCGGCGAAGATCAACAGTGATCCGATGATCGACGAGCCCAGATAGCCGGCGGGCAGGGTCACGGCGCTGATTCCGCCCGACATGTGCGTGACGCCGCCCTCGTGCGGGTCCAGCGAGATGCTTTTGACGCGGCCACCGGTGCAGCATGCGGTGATGGCGTGGCCGAACTCGTGGAATGCGATGACGAGCATCTTGATTTTTGGTTTCGGTCGCAAGTCAGCAAGAAGAAAACCCCGAGGAAGGCAAGATTGCAGCAAAGTTCGGCATTCGTTGAATTTCTCCTCACCTTGAACGGCCAAAGCGACCAGCGAACATAGGGCAGATTCCAAAGCAACGCAATGACGACAACGTACGCTCCCATCACCCCGAGGGTCACTGCCTGGGCGTGGGTGACGCTGAGATCGCGCTTCATTAGATGCGGGCCCGCTGAGTGATAGGACCGCTGATCGAGGAGCATGTAAGACGGTGCCATGGTGGATGGAAGACTGTCCTTGCGTAGTAAAAAGGTACGGAGTAGTCTGTATTCTGTCACGCAGTGTCAAGAGAGCCACCGCAGAAGGCGTTCAAAGAAAGTATGAGTATTTATCTGTCTAGAAGTCTGGGCTCTCTTTTCCTCACATGAGCGAGCGGGTTTGGCTGCCTACGCGTTCTTTTACTACCCGGCGTGTAAATTCTTTACCCGACTGGGTTTAGCGTGTGGCTGGGGCACGGGGTACGAGTATTTTTAGTTCCGCTTTTTACGTGGCGGTGGACAATGGATGAAGCTGTTGCTTGCATTCTCTGCACGGCAGATGTCATTCAGATTCTTTATTCAAGAAGACAAGTGTGTAAAGACAGCCTTTTCCATATATACCGATTGTATCACAATCCCATTACAACGACATGGTCAGGGTCTACAATCGTTGAATGATAAGGATGGTTATACTGCCCCAATTTTCAGGCCCAACCTCTAAATCGATCCACCCCACCCGCCGCTTAATGTCCGAACTCCACAACTCTATGTTCTCTGGTTAAGGCTACACAGTAAAGTTCATAGCAACCCGTCTGAAGATAAAAGACGGACGCGAATCTCGACCATTAAACAAAACCAATAATATGCTCAAGGTGGAACAATCTCGTCGTCAGCATGCAGGAGCCAGAATGCCAGGAAGTAACGATGGAGGGGGGGTTCTAGAGCAACGATGGCAGAGTGGGTGGGTCCTTTGGCCTATTCAGCCCTACAGCAGGGTGAACTGCGTCAGTGGCGGAAGGATCTGGCACGTAGGTATCTACTAGTCCTGGAAGAATAGGCTAGTCGCTGTAGGCGCATCGCCTTCTTTGGATTATGGGGTTTCACTGTCGCATTGGCATGCATCTATTGGTGAGGTGGGCAGAAGCACTGCGGTAGGGCAGAAGCGGAGGTAGTATGTTTTCTCGGGCGGGATCCGCGCGTAGGTTACCTTGCAAGTCCTGTCCCTTCGATCCGATTGTGGACGAGTTGGAGTCACTATGCTGATAGACGTTTAAATTGGTCCTGTTTTGTATGAAGATGGGCGATAAGTAGGGACAGAAATTGAAGTATATGTGAAAATGGGAAGTAAGCAATGCCGTGTACTTTTGACCGCAGTTCATTGTAACGTTAGAGAAGAGCCACAAAAGAGAGGTACTGCACCTTACAAGCCTAGCCCCTCGCACACAGACAAGTAAGCTCCTATAATAATACTGAAAGGGAAGGGTTCTAGGTGTATATCGAAAGAAAAATGCTCAATATGCGACTTCCACAGACTAGAGAATAAATTGTTCTCCATGGGATTGTAGCTTTTATAGCACTCGGGGTGGCTGATGATGATAGTAACAACATAGTAAATTTGATTCTGGTGGTATCCCCACTAAATCAGGGGCATAAATCATCCCCAAGAACAGAATAGCCCAGGTAAGGGCCAAAGGAAAGCGAACGTGAGCTGATCAGATCCGAGGTATCATGTCCGGGGAATCATCACAATATAGCATAGCGCCAACCAAGCTACGCCCGCCCCGGCAACCTATCCAGCCAAAACATTCTCGCCCACCAGGTCATAAGTGTCAACGTCAACGCCATCCAAGGCAAAATCATCAAGTCATAACATCCTGCCAGCACCCCCTCAAAGAAAAAAAAACATAAGAAAGCAGGGAAAGAGTAAAAGCAACTCGACCCAACAAAATCAAACGATACTCCCCCCGCCCTTCCCCACCCTCCCGCTCCCCTCTGTCTTCCACACCGTCCATGCCCCGGTGATCATGACTTTCAACCCAAAGGCAAACCACAGGCTGCTTGCTAGGCTGGCTACCTTGGAGAGCCCACCGGCAGTCATGGCACCCAGGAAAAGGGCCAGGAACGCCCCGACCCGACGGTCCCGCTTGGGGTTCTTCCGGGCGAGCAGGTTTGGGTCCACCAGGAGATCACACAGCAGGCTGGTCAGCACCACCGTTGGGATCTCGTCGAACTCCAGGATGCGCGAGGCGCAGACCTGCCCGCCCGCTTGGAAGGCCAGGAGCGAGATGGGGATGATCTGCATCCATTGGATTGGCGCACGCGGGTCTTCGGGGCGGGGCGAGACAATCCTGAGCTCCACGAGGAGCGCGGCGACCAAGAGGCAGATCGACTGAACCGCAAAGGAGAGGATGAGGGAGGAGCGACGGCGGGGTGGGCCGAGGAGGCGGGACGCCTGGATGAAGATGATGTTGCTGGCGATGAAGGTACAAAGTGCGATGAGGGACTTGGCCCACAGGTAGGCTGGGTATCTCGGTTGCCCAGAGGCACCGAGGGCGATGAAGACGGTGTTCCCTGGACAGCGAGGAGTTAGGAGGCTGAGACAGATGTGACGTGGGGATTGCTGTATCCGAGATGCAAAACAAAGTAGGACATGGTTGATACATACCTGTTTGCATGCTGGAGAAGCTGCCCCAGGCATTGAAGGACAGTCCGTCCACCAGGCCACTTACAAACCCGCAGACGATCAAAGGTATATCGGCATAAGCAATATCGATCTCGGACTGGAGATGGCGAGCTAATCTGCCGTAGAAAGTTGTCTCTCCGTCGTCGTTCGATTGAGCAAGGGAGACAATCGTGCTGTTGCCTGAGGACCAAAGGCCACCTCGGTCCTCGCTGAACTGCAGATGTCTGGAATATGCCGTGACAGCTGCCGGAGCGGGCTGAATGTCACCGGCGGGAGATTGATGCATGATGAACTGAGACAGGCACCCAAGACCAGCGCCGATGAAGAAAAGAATGGTTGAGAAGCTGCCGCCTTCATCCTTGGAGCCAAACCATGGCCATCCCTATATACAGCCGCCTTTCGTACAAAGTTTGCTATCCCCACCATACTGCCTCCACGCCAAGGCACTGATAAGAGCCAGTGCAACCATGTGTCCGTGATATTTTCGTCTGGAGAGATGCATGCCTACCAGAAGCCGCGGATGTCGTGGTACACCGCCGAAGCAGCGGTTTCAGATATCAGCCCAATGTCCATCGCATACCCGCATCATCCTGGCGCGACACATGGGTTTGGAGATGGATATACCATGTCCAAATCAATCAGGCGACAGCAAACTCGGTCTCCGTCTGCATGATATTGGACATATCACATCGTCTGCCAGAGGGAGCCGCTTGGCAAACCCTTGGCACAGGCTTGTAACTTGGCTCCGTCGATGGCCTCCAAGCCCCCGGGAGGCTCTAGACATATGTCGATCACCATAAGCCAAGATCCAAGTCAAGAGAGTTTCGCCAAAGGTTGACCGGGACAGCCAGCGGGATCTTGGCAGATACGAGTTGTCCGGAAGCGTTCCTTTCTCTCATTCGAAAAGATGCAGACATCAATCATCTTGATGCCGAAAACGAGACACTTGGCCTGTCAGCAGTTCTTTATCGGGACAAGTCACGAGACAGTTGAGACAGTGGCGGGATGAACTCACAGTAATCTCGTTCCCAAGTACTCCAAACCCTGTGTTTCTGCTTGTTTTTTTTTTTTTTCTCTTTTCGTAATTTTCCTGGATCTCTCATGCAATAGGGTGATAAAACGCGAGTCTGGCGCAAACCTGTCGTTTGATCTGCAATGAGCTCGACCACCAATGACCGTGCAGCTTGGCTTCTTCAGGTGCTGAGCCACGCTGGGCAGTTTGATATCCATTCTTGGCATTCATTTCCGCAAGACAATCTGCACCAAGGCTCTCAGGCAGAATAGTAGCCAAGATGCCTGGAATGCCAGTTGATGACTCCATTCATGATGTCACGCACAAGATTAAGTTGAGACAGGCATCACACGGGACAACCCCCATCGACATCCCCGCTATTTACGTAGTGCCCGAAGAATCAAGTCATGAAAGTTAGGGGTGAGATGATCCCTCCAACCCTCATCAAGTATGGTGGGTCGCAAACCATAACGGAATAATGGAAACATAACATAGTAATCATGCCTATGAGACTAACATAACAATCATAAACTAACAGCAGTGCGTACGGTATCAAGCGCCCGTTGGTGAATGTACATCTGTTGTTTTTTCGATGCCAAATCGTAGTGATCATAGCTACAGACGCAGTGCGCTTATATGCAAATGCCATGCTGCGCGAACACGACACAAGGGTTCATCAGTCCCAGAAAAGATCCCGTCCAGCGACAGGCATCGTAAGTCCCCGGAAGACCCGTATTCGGACAATTGCAAAGAGTGAGGCAATGGTGTAACGCGGAATTAAAGATTATGTTCATGGAAGGGGGTATCTTGAGGCGTCTCGAGGTATTGACAGGGGCGGCATCCGACTTCCTACTCCGGCAAGCCCTCCTCGCCCGGCACCCGCCTGAAGGTCAAAATCCGGATTGTTCTCCAGCAGCACATCATGCTTCTGTTGAGCCGGAACAGGCGGTGGGCGCCAGCGAGGGTTGATAGGCCGTTGGGAAATGGAAGTGAAGTGGCTTACTTCACTAGTAGTGGGTGAGTGAGGGGCCTCAGCCGAGTCATCCGTCGGTTTCCGCTCACCAATGGCACCAGGTGTGAGGGCAGGAGGTAACCGTGGTGGGTTAGCTGCTGCCGACTCGTTGGGGTTCACAAATCGAGGATCCACATCTTCAAAATAGTCGGTTGAAGGCGAACGTGCGTGTTGCCGCGCGGAGCCGTAGCCATGCGCCGGCGAGGGTGCGTGGTGGGCGGGGCCATCTGCTTGCGCCCAGCCAGCACGCGGGTGATTATGCGAACTGTTTGGTTGTTAGAACATACAATCACACATGATCGATCTGTGCCTCCGAGCAGAGTAATAACTTACGGTGTCCGGCTATAAAGGCTTGTAGGGCTTATGGGCTCAGGATATCCGTCGGCTGACACTGCATGCGGCTGGGAATCGGACGTCACCCCATGCGACACAGGATCAGCAGAGCCTAGGCGTTTTGGCTGCGGCTGCATCTCAATAGCTTGTCCAGCCGCCTCATAATCCGCAGATACGGCCATCCCAATCGGACCCGGAGATGGCTGTCGATGAACACCCGCAGAGGGTGCTGGGCCGCGGTAATCGTAGTCAGTCTCAGGAGGGGGTGTCGGCCGAAACCCTGGCGAGGGACCATAACCACCAGGCTGAGGGGGTCCTCGATAACCTCGACCCATCGCTCCTGGATGTCCGCCTCTCATCGGCCCGCCCGGTGGAGGTCCTCGTGGTCCTGGCCCGTAATAACCCCCTCGGCCGTATCCTCCTCGCGGGCCATATCCGCCACGTCCACGCGGGGCAGATCCTGGAGGAGGGGGACCTCGTCGCGAACCCATACTGCCGTCAGAATACTGATTGCGGAGTCGAGCATCGGGGGGTCCGGGGCGCATCCGCGGCCCAGGTCCTTGGACAGAAGGAGGAGCGCTTTCGATATGATCCGGTGGGGCATTGTAAGCCATTACATCACCGCGCATATTGGCATATGGACCAGTGGGCAGTGCAGCATCACTAGGGGGATTCCGAGCGTTTAAAGGAGTGCGGTCATCGTCGCTGTCATGGGTTGTTGTACGGAATGTAGTGAATGTGGGTCCGACATCAGAGGTAGGAGGCGAACCAGTAACAACCGGCTCCTTGACATCGGCATTGAAGCTCTCTGGCTGGCCCAAGCCTCCTGCTGCTGCCGCGGCGTTCTGACGATTGTAAAAATTCTCCCCACTCATTTCAGCGTTTTCTGCGATGCGCCTCTTCCTCGCCTTGCGGCTGACAAGTGTCCGGCGCATGGCACATGTGACCACACCGCAAGTCACAAGCAGAATGGTGGCCACGAGCACAATCCATCCTCCCCATTTGAGATGCGGAACGAACAGCAAGATGTCGACGAGGAAAGCCAAGAGCGACACGAGCAGTGTGGGGAGAAGTAGAATTAGCAGTGCCAGGAGATATCGTGGCGAATGCGACGGGGCATGAAAGTGCGCTGCTGCCGCCAGGCACAGACAAATGAGAGTAAGAAAGGCTGCGATGGGATGGACAATCAAAATGGCTGAAAGCGACTTCCGAGTACTGGGCGGGATATTGAATTCGCTGCTGCTGGTGTTGGTCGTGATAATGTTATCTGTCACACCGGTAGTGAGTTTCCGTCAGCAACCCCACCTGGAGACCCATCTGAGAGGAAGGGCAAGAATGCGCCGGGCAGAAGAGAGAAGGCAACGAACCGTCGGCATAGCCAACATGAATGCTGGTACACTGGTCACCTTTGCAGTAACCGAAGACACCATAATCGACATTCTCGAAAGTCGCTAATGGTATGCTTTTGACAATCGGAGTCGAGATGACGGAGATGAGGAGAAGAACAAATGCGATCAGTAGGAGGATAGTAAGCGGTGTAGCGGGTTTGAGAAGCATGGCGACTCGAGAGCGGAGCGACACAGTCGCCGCGATCGAGAGGCGAGCGGAGAACCAGAAGTGGCTGGCGTGATGCAAACCGAATGGCAGGGATTGACCACAATTGATTAGAGCACGCTGAGTTAGAATTCAAGGTGATCACCAGGGAAGCTCAGAAGATGTTTTGTAACATCCAGTGCAACTCTGCATGGACTTAATGATTGCCCACCTCCTGAGACATGGAGAGAGTAGGGGAGGCGGGAAGCCTGAGGAATCCGCGACAGAAGTGGTGACAAAGAAGGGTGGATTCGGAGATTGGAGGAAGGTGAACCAATCCGCCCTACTCGGAGTAGATAAGGTATGATCTAACTAGGTAAGTAACTGACTAACTGAATCTAGAAAAAAAAAGGTAAAAAGAAGAAGAGTAAAAGAAGAATTTAATGGGAGATAATGCGGAGAGGGAATATGAGGGGGCGTGGAAGGATGAAGAGGAGGAGGAGAAGAAGAAGACCGGTGAAGGGGCGAATATTGTAGAGGGGGGAATTGAAAGAATGACTGGAGTTAGAGGGTAAGGGTAGGAAGGAGTTGGAGGACAGAGAGAGAGAGAGAGAGAGGGTGAAATGAAGGGGAGATGGGAGGAGGGAGGGAGAGAGGAAGGATGATTGACGGACGGATGCTGCCTCAGTCCAAGACTCCAAGTTAACTTGACAGTACCGGTAGAAAGACCCGACTGGACTCGACTAGACTAATGACTGGACTGGATTGAGTGAGTGAAACTGGTGGAATTCAACACTGCCCGCCGCCGCAGTGCAGGGACGGCCGGGCGGAATTGCAAGGTGTATGAGGTTCTGATTGGAGCAATGAGGCAGGATTCCTTAGTCATCGCCGCCACTCTCCAACTTGCACAACGCGAGTAATCATTCTTTACCTACATTTCCCTGTCACTGTCACTGTCACTGTCATTGCCACTGCACTCGTGGGATGATTACTTGAATCGCTTTTTCCTTGAAAATTTGCGGACGAACCAGTGGTCCTGCCCGTTGATCTGTATCTGGAAGTGGCTAACGTTGCTGCCTTTTCCACTCTACGTATCTGCCCCCTCCCCCCCGCTAATCGCTAATTGCGCCAATGCATATCCACATCTCTCCACGTCCACGGTGCCGCAGTCAGTTTGGAATGCTCCTTTCCCCCCCTCTCTGGTGCCCACGCCGGGATCTCTTCTGATTTGATAAACCAGAGATAGCGATAATGGGGCCGAGTCCCACGCACTTACTGTCCCGGTTTGACATCTCAAGATCCCACGAACCTCCATGCTTTGTGAAATTAGGATGGACCTCCCAGGACGATGAACCAGTTGCGTGCCCTTGAGCGCGAGTCTATTTTTAGAAGACCCTTGAAATCAGGTACAGCACGCACCCGTCTACATACCACTCATCCCCTAGGAACCACAAGAGGATATGCCGTCTCAAGGCAACGTACCCGAGCCGCAAGGCAGGATTGAACAGGGACTCAAATGGATACCAGCAGTGGTCGAAAAGAGGAAGGCATGAAGGTGACGACTTATCAGGACCGTACAGTACATGATGACGCGGAAGTGGGATCGATGACGATAGCCCACCGATTTTGCGACAGGCAGTTTCTCCACGAGAAGCCGAACTTGTGCTATACGCCGTGCCATACCGAGCCTGAATGTCGTTGAACACTTGCAAAACCATAGCCTGCTTGTTGAGATTCTCGAAGAACGACATATCCACTCCCGCGGGGCGGCGTGACAAACAAGCTTGGTGTAATGTGCAACTCGCCTGCATGGAACTAGTCGTTTTGACCAAGATACGATTCAGATGAAACAAAATGCGAATAGAACACGATTGTTCGACTCAGAGTCTTGTAGTGAGATCCTCCACCCACCAACAACTTCACCGTAGTCTTGACAGTGCGGAGTGTCCAAATTGAATCGATCTTGACAGGAGTGGGTGGGTGGCCTTGGATGGTTCGGGCCGTAATCTTGGCACTGTCTGGAGTTTGGGCTGTCCATCGACTCATAGATTCATCTCTCTTTCTGTGTGCCACCGCAATCACCAAACACCAAACACCAAACAGACAGACACACCACGGCATTCATCCGATCAAGCCTTTCCCGTCCAAACTAAGTACGTTTCTCCAATAGCTGGCGGCCATGTCAACCCTAGATATAGCAGCACTACTGCCATGTCGGCGTCCTCTATTGGTCCTGTCTTCGTTGGACCTGCGGTGGCTGGGCTGCGGAGGCTGGGAAAGACAGGCGCCCGCATCGCCAACCACCTCGAACAGTCAATAGCAGCCCAATTCAGAGCTCTTTTCTCCCTTGCTTCCTGTCCCGACCATCTTGTCTTTCTTGTCTCTCCCTCGACCGGCTCGGGTCCTACGCGCTGGGAATGTCCATGAGATATCTCATACCGCGTTGCAAGTGAGCGATTGAAACACATACATTCCTCGGTTGATCCCGACCGTCATGTTAGCTCCGGGATCGGGCAATGTGAGTCTGCGGACTGTCAGTTGTAAGTGGAATGTCGGATTTGTTCGACAGCCGGCTAGAGATCCCAACCAACCTTGGTCGATTGTGGTTTGAACCGATGGCCTGACTCCATGCAGCAAGTAGACCGCAGATGATACACACCGAGGATCAACAATCCGTTGCCGCTTCAGATGACTATTACTCTTTCTCGAGCCAGAGCTCCAGCGCAAGGTCTCGGACGAGTGGCAGTCGAGTCAATGTCGTGCGCTATGCAACCCCCAACTCTCGACCTGCATCCCGTCCTCCTTCCCCTAGCATATCAAGAACGCATCTCGCCCCGCCGGTGGCTGGTGCGCGATCGCAACCCTCTATAGACTCCTCGAGCGACAACAGAATCTTCCTGACACCCGCGTCCCAAACAATCCGCTCCGTCGAGGATAGAGAAGTTCACCTGAACCCCATGTCCCATACCACATCCAGCCGGGCTCCCGCCGACAGCTACGCGGGACGCCCACCAACTCCTGGGATGGACGACTCGCCTTATATTCATTTCGCCATTAGCCAGCTGACGCGTGATGAGGAAGTGGCGGGCCCTAGGAGGAGAAGTTCGATCGTGAGCCGTGACTCTCCCGCTGAGCCGCTGCTCTGGGATGATGGCTTAGGTTGCTTCATCCGCTCACATGGACCTTCCTCACCTCCGGACGTCAGACACCGGCCGAAATCTCCTATCTCCGCAAGAAGGTCGCCCCAGAAGTCGGTTGACCCAGAATCTTTCATTCCAGTGGATCCCCCAGAGGAAAGCCTACTCTACCCTGCATTGGACTATGTGCCTCCTGTATTGCGCACATGGGCACTGGCCGCCCTCACAATCTGCTGCTTGCTCATGATTGCCGGAATTATTTTCTGCAATGTCTGGTCCCCAAGGCATCAAGGACTTTGGGACTATGAGAGACAGGGTGGTGCCCATTACTTCGTGATGCAATTTCTACCGCAGATTCTAGGCATGTTTATCACCATCTGGACGTTCGTGGTTCAGGCTGCCGTTTATCGCACCATGCCTTTTGCTATCATGGCATCGGAGCGGCCGTACGACCGCATTCTGCAGAGGCTGCCAGTCACGTCACGCAACTTCATTCTACCTGATTTCTCACATTTTCGGCATGGAGAGGCGCTAGTTGGATTCTCTTTGCTCTCAATGTGGCTCTCAAGTTTCATCGCATTGCCGCTCCTGAGTTGTTTGTTCCAGGCCAAGTGGTATGAAATTAACGGCCAAGGCACGTGGCGATGGGCCTCCGTTCTGGCTGTGGGCTGGACGCTGGTGGCAGTTTACGGACTGACGACTATTGGGTTGATTTTGCTCATGCTTCGCTTTTTTCGTACATGGTCAGGCTTAATGTGGGATCCTGTCAGCCTGGCGGATCTCATTTCGGTGATTCAAAGGTCAAACATTCTGCATGACTTCGAACAGTCCGAAACATTGCCGCAGGTTGGGAATTCTCTCGAGCCCCGGCTCCTTCGACTGGGTTATTGGCAATTATCAAATCGCGGCGAGTTCTTCTATGGTATTGGCGAGGCTGATGCCCCGATCCGAACACCATCCCTTCACCACCTGGAAAAGAATCTTCAGATGCAGTCGCACGGGCTGTCCAAGGTCTCAGTTGATCTTGAGCGCCAGGGTATGGCCGAAAAGGGCGAATACCACGAGAATCTATACACTCCTTCTGTTCGCTACCGCTGGATTCCATGGTTTCTCAAGGATACATCTGTGATAGCTTGGACGGTAATCATATGTGCTTTGTTCGTCGCTTTTGTACTGGTTAGCTTCATCCATGACGCCATCCGAGGAGGCTTCCCCCCACGGTTGCCCACATTGCCTTCCACCGGCGGCTTTTCGTCTTCCAACTTCTGCTACAGCTTTGTGCCGGCTCTTATCGGCAACGTCTTTTTTCTCGCATGGCAGCCCATCGACGTCTTCTTTCGTGCGTCGCAACCCTTCGCCTCTTTGTCGTCACCCAACGGTGCACGTGCAGAGGAGAGCCTGTTACTGGCGTATCCGTCGCATCTTCCGTTCCAGGTGACTATCCTGGCTGTCGCCAACAAGCACTACAAAGTGGCTTGGATCTCGTTCATGAGTATTGCGTCTGCCGCCATTCCCATTCTCGCCGGAGGCGTTTTCATTGCGTTGAATTACCCGTCCGAACACGCAATCAAGATTGCAGCATCAATGCCTGCTTTCTACGCGATGGTGGTATTCTGTGCTCTCTATACTGTGTCCTTCTTGTGTATCTGGCCTCGCCGTCAACGCCACCTCCCTCACGATATTAGCACGCTGGCCGATCTGATCAGCTTCCTCTACCAGAGCCCACTCCTCGCCGACAAGATCTTGCGTGAGCCGAGGAGCAAAGCAGACCTGGTCACGCGACTGGTTGTCGCACCACCCGGGGACCGCGAGCATTCTGTGTATGGCTTCGGGATATATGTTGGCCGCGATGGCAAAGAGCATCTAGGAATCGATCGCCTTGACCGTCCCGGTCGGACCGATATGCTGATCAACACGGAATATACGAGGTAGTCTACGTACTCGCACGACAGTTGAGGAGTAGACAAAACCTGGTTGGACATGCACTCGAACTCCTACGCTCAATCCCAGCCCCTCTTTTTATGCCAATGATTCATGTAATATGAACGATTGATGAAACTTACGGATATCCCTGCATGTGTTACGGTGTTACGAGCCCAAGTTTCAGCCCTGTATGATGGCCTACTAATGATAATGAGACATATTAATGTACTGATGTATCTATGAAATATGATATTGCTTTTCTTTGTGACCGAACTCCACTTTTTTGCTATGTTAAATCTTGTTGCATGATCATTTTGAACTTCCTACGTGGAAAATCTTCATGGCGTTTATCAATTCCTGGGTGTAGTTCTGTGGATTTTCTTAGCAAGGAGCGACAGCTCGGCTGGTGGACTTATCACGTGAGCGGATAGGACTAACCATGTCTGTTATAGTGCAGGCTTCCACTCATCATGGATCTCGACCTTATGTACGGCACTGAACTCCGTACCTGATCTGACCATCCGAACCAACCGGATACATGCTGCACTTGAGAATGCTTGTGATGTCCAGATGAAACAGAGATCCGCGTGGCAGAAAATACATGTGTCTCGACCGCTTGGTATTGAACAATGCACTTGAAGTGTCGATGAAGTACGGAGTACACGGATAACTAGTCCGATCCCAAATTTGTGGGCTATCCAGACTCAGGGGCCTCCACCATGGTCTATCGTGGTAAGCCAAGCACCGGGTGTCAGAACTGCCGGACAAGGCGTATCAAGGTTAGTGTCTCGGATTCTGTAAACGACTACTGTTAATCGCCACTCAGTGCGATGAAACTCGCCCACACTGTAGAGCTTGTGTGCGGACGAATCGGTCATGTCCAGGGTATCTAGATCCTTTTGATGTTATGCTCCGGGATCAGGTCGCCTTCAAACGCAAGAAGCGAGACGCTCGTGTTTCAAATGCAACCCCAGCGAGTCTGGCCAAACTGGCTTCTCTAACCACCTCAGTGATTGCGGCAGCGCCTGAAACCGCCGTGTCCACCAACGTGACAAGGGCCGATTGGATGGACATTGTATTCGACAAAACCTGCAATATCCCGAGAAGCGTAAACCTGCCTCTTGAAGACACGGTGGCATCATTGTTCTTTAGCTCCTATCTCTATTCACCCAAAGATCCACTGATTCGGGAAGGGTTCATGGAAATGGTGCCCCATGCTTACGCAAACGCCCAGCCTGGGTCGCACTTGAAACTCATCACGTTGGCGGTGTCTTTCTTCTCGGTGTCTGCGTGGACGGGCAATCGGTCATATCTCCGAACCGCTGAACACCTGTGCGTGCAAGCGATATCTAAAACTAGAGAAGCGATTCAAGGCGACATCGACCGGAACCAGGATGAGATTCTGATGACGGTGCTCTTGCTCTTAATTTATGAGGTGACTAGCCCATTTATTCATTGAATGCTCGGATCTGATGATATGGCCAGGAATTCTCAGCTATGAAGGAGCGCAGGGCCCCAGGCAAGACACATTTACGGGGCGCAATTGCGTTGATAAATAGTCGGAGTCAAGATCAGCGGGAGACGGACCTCTCGATAACGTTGGAAAATGCAGTACATGCACAACTTGTAAGCTCTAGTGGCGTGCAGCTCATCGGACTTGTTTGACTAATGATTCAGATCAAAACAACCAAAGGGCTCGCGTATCCTGTCATGCAGACCCCCAAGGTCTGGCCGCCCGCGCCAGTTGCGCCCGAGTCTGCCTCAACTCAACTGTTGATGGCCACATCTGACCTAGTCAGCCTGCGACAAGCATGGGACAAGCTTGTCTTGGACCAGCCAGCCGCCAATGTCACCGAGCTCGAGGAGATCCTCGCTCGGGCGAGGCATCTGGACACCAAACTTGTAGCTTGGACACACGCCCTCCCCTCCCACTGGCACCCCGTCTCCGCCACCATGATATCGGATTCCATCCGCAAGGCAGGCATGTACAAGAACCGTTGTGACTGCTACGCGGACATCTGGATCGCCAGCACCTGGAATTTCTACCGCGACTCGCGCATTGTCATCCAGAACATCATCCTCGATTGTCTGCGCCTCCTTCCGCCGCCCATCCGCACAGACGACATTCAGAGCGCCCTGGACACCATCCAAGACCTTGCTACCGGCATCTGCGCCACCATCCCATACTTCCTTGGCAGCCAGTCGAAGCCAGCCCAGATGGGCATGGAGAAGATCGACTATCCCGAGGCGGATGCACGCCGGGTCACCGCGGGCCACCGTCAGACATCGCCACTTTTGGGAGGATGGCTGGCGTCCACGAATCTGTTCAATATGACCATGCTACCTTTGACGGATGAGCTGCATGCTTGGATCTTGGAACAGAAGCAGCGGGTGCTGCGGATTTATACATTTGGCTCCGTGGAGGGCGTTCAATGATAGAGCTTGTCCCGGGCTATTTTTTTTGGCCAGCTCAACGATTTTTCTGGGTCTCTCTGCCTTCCACTGGATCTCTTCCGTTGGCAACTGGCCGGACGAACGGTTGGAACACCATAGGAGGCCTTGCATCACCGTCGATTTTTAGTGTGCCCACAACTCTTATACACCTCTGACGAAGCGAGAGACCTCAGCCGAAAACGGAGGCATACTTCACAAAACCACCTTGATACGGCAAGACCTGTGTCATGTTGCTGTGCGCATCACTGGCGAAGTCGCAACAGTCTTGACCTACATGATACCTACCAGTTCTTATCCCCGGCTCTACCCATGTCAATGCGAGATCTCAAGACATAAATCACTCAACAATTTAGCAGCTCATTACAGAACTTGTGCAGCTACTGATCAGACGCTCCACCAGAAGCAGTCGCCCAGAGCAAACTAAAACATATGACCGGCCTGCTAGATTTCCACGCGGCTCTAATAGAATAACCGCATGCGACGCGAACCTCCTTACTATAAGTTCTGCAGTAGAACAGACATGATTGCAGAACTCGAGTATACATTGTACAGATATGCACATAAAGGAGACAATAGAAATCTGATACTCAGGCTCTATTGGAGAAAGAAGAGCCACTTGGTCCAGCACAACCGAGCCATAAGTGGGATATCGTCGTAGAAAACAACGCCTGTACCGGACCTTATTGTCGTGAGTAGGATCTAGTAGATCCGGACCCTTCCACCCGAAGTCACAGCCGTCTTCAAGACGCATACTCGATAAAGGTCAGAGAAGTGGGTCTACAATAGACAAGCTATCATGTTATCCACGTGCCAACTTAGTGCTCCGATCTGGAGGCAGCGAGAGCGGATATTCATGAGACAGGCAAACACTCTCATAAAATATAGAGAGCCATCATCAGTAAAACACTTTCCATGCAAAAGCCGCACGAAGAAATCACGCAGAGGGAACAAGACCGAAGCGCAGAGAAGTGTCGACATGACACATACACGGAGTTAGTGGAGATAAAACGCTCTGCCCTGCTCTGACTAAGCCACCATCGCAACTCCTCTTTCTCCTCTTTCTCCTCAACCCTCGACAAACAATCCCCTCACCCTCAACAACACCCTCACAAACAAACCATTCAATCCTCATGCGCGAACAATAAGCATCAATTGAACTCCACCTCACCCACGTCCACCACCACCACCACCACCACCACAACCAAAACCAACAATACAACCCTCTCAAAATGGGCCTCCTCCGCTCCTTCATCCCCGACCAACAAAAACCCTCCACCGCATCCAACACCGACACCCCCTCCGACCAAACCCCCACAAACACCAACACAACCCCCTCCTCATCCCGCCCAGCAACAGAAGAATTCGACCCTCCGCTCCCCAAACTCTGGACGCCGCAAACGAACCTCAAACTCCTCCTCGGCGGCACCGCCTTCCTCGCCCTGAGCCTGCTCACCACCCGCCGCGCGATCCGCCGCCGCCGCCTCGCCGCCATCCCGCCCTTCTACACCAGCGCGCCCTACCACAAGCCCACGGTTAGCGGGGGCGTCGAGGCGTTCGAGGCGCTCAACCTGGCCACGCTGAATGTGCTGGCGTTCGCGATGATGAGCACCGGGGGCGTGCTGTACGCGATGGATATTAATAGTGTCGACGATATGCGGCGGTATGTGCGGCGGGTTTCGTTGTCGGAGGCGGATGCCGCGAAGGGGTTGGTGGAGGGGGATCGGGAGATGGAGAGGGAGGTGGAGGCGTGGGCGGCCAAGGTGCTGGGGGAGAAGTTTGGGCGGGAGTTGAGGGCGCAGCGGGAGAGGGAGGTGGAGGATGCTAGGGGTTTGGTGGACAGGGAGGGGAAGAAGGAGGAGTGAGGGTTTTCTCCATTCTGGGAGGGGGAATGGATATATAGGTGGATTGATGAAGATGGGTAGGGTTGGAATGGGATGGGATGGAGTTTTTTTATGGTCACGGGTGCTTCGGGATTGGACAGGACATCATCTCTACTTTTGCATGACAACATACACATACATACCCTACTCTTGTATTTACGCATTCTTACGGGCTGGAGCTCGAGATCAAGACACACAAAATGCTATGATCAGTAATGACAACCACCAACGTTCCTATAACTACCCATCTACTGCTCCATCTGTTCGTATCGCTCCCGCGCCGTCTGTCGCGTCTTCTCCAGAAACTCATCGTACCGACCCCGCGTGTTGCGCCCCGCCTCCTCCGTCGCATCGCCCAGCTTGCTCCCTTGCGCCCCCAAGCCCACCCCCTGCGCATACACCTCGGTCGCAATCGGCGCCGTCATCCCCGTGCCCTGCGCCCCCAGTCCAGACCCCGCGGACCAGCCCATCTTGCTGAGCAGCGAGGCACCCTTGGACGCTGCTGGCACTGCCGGCTCCTCTTCCTTGGCCGCAGGGGCCGCGGGCCGCGGCTTGGCCCCTCCACCAGCCTTGGACCGGCCGAACGCCTGTCGCCGTTCGCGGGCGCGGTCGCGATACTCCGTCGGTTGCGGGATGATGCCGTGCTTGACGAGCTTGCGCGTGGCATGCGCGATGCGCTCCTCATCCAGCAGATTCTCGCGGTGCATCTGACTGAGGCGTTCGTGCAGGTTGACCTGGGCGGTGGACTTGAATTTCCGCATGCACAGGTAGCAGCAGTTCTGGGTGGGGTTGGCATAGGATTGACTCGGGGGCGCGGCGGGGTCCAGCGGGGATGCTGCAGTCTCCGACGTCGGCTGCTGCTGCAGCTCCCCACCGCCGGGTTTGTCCTCGCCATCCTTCTTCTGGATCCCGTGCAGCTCCGCGTGGCGGTTGCTCCAGAACTGCAGATGCGACGGCACTGCCATCTTCTTGGCCGCGGCACTCGCGGCTGCGTCGGCCTTTCGCTTCTTGGCCTTGTCGGCGTCCTTGCTGCCCTTGGTGGGTCCCTCCTGACCAGCCGCCCTGTCTCCCTTGCCGCTGTCAAGTTCCGCTGTGGACACCGTAAGCTCTTTCACATAGGCCTCTTCGTCCCAGTACATGAGTTTTAAGGCTGGGTTGTTCAGCGGACTGAACGTGAATCGTTCATTGTTGGGGGTGGGATTAAGGACCGGGACAAAAACACCAGCATGGATGTAGCTGACCAAAACCGGCCGCGAGGAGATGGTAAACTTGTCAAATGAATTGAGTCGGGTGATGGCAGCTTGTGCATCCTAGGACTATGTTAACTAGGCCTTGGAGCTGCTAAGGGCGACATACCTGAATAGTCGCGAATTCCGCAAACCCGTAGCGCCAGCTCTCGTTGGTTTTGCGACCTCTCACAAGCAGAACACGGCGAATGGAGCCATCTCGAGCCCCGAGGTTCGAGTCTCCCGTGGTCGAAGCCACTTTAGCTCCCTTCTTCGCACCTCCTGTGGCATCGTTGCTGGAAGACAAAGGACGGTACAACTTGGCCACACCCTTGGCCAGCAGTTCTTCGGTGACCGACGATTCCAGTCCGCGGAAAAGAAGGAACTGCGACGGTTGGTTCTCGGGCGCCGCATCATTATCGCCGTGGTTCTCGACTCTTGGGGCCGGCAGTCCAGGAGGACCGGCGGGGCCGCCATCTGGTCCGAATAAGCTTACTGCGAGTTGACGTCCTCATGAGCAACATACCAGGTCGAGGTGCGTGACAACGAAAGCACTTTTGACGAGTAGAATAATTGACGATAGCACACTAGAGAAGTTAGCGCGTGAATCAGGCTTAGTGGCTGAATTCCGGCCTTACCATCATGCAGGTCCAGTCAGCCTCCGCGCGGGCCCGGGCACGGTCTTCTCTCTCGCGACTGTAGGCGATGCGCACCTTAGTGCCGCGGTCGTTATGTGGATTGGGCCCATGGAGGTAGATGTTGGGAAAATTGCGTTCGACAAACGCCCGCGACTGGTTGAGATCTCGGAATCTCAAAAAGCCCAACTGACGTGAAACCTCTGAAGCCACGATTAGCTTGACGGGGGCAAAACAGACCAAGCATCACCTACTCGTCTGTCGATCACGAATGACACGGACGTCATCCAGACCATCCACATTGTAGAATTCTTTCAACTCATTCGTGATCTGTTCAACACCTCGACCAGACATCTCAGCCTCTTGCCATCAAATAACGGCGGTGTTCCGGAGGGCGCCGCTTTAGGGCGCCGGACACAGGAACATAAAAAGGGGAAGGAGTTATCGCACGTCTTCTTCCACCATATCCACCGGTAACCCATCCATCATCACCTCCCGACTCTCTTGCCCGTAATGCGAATGCCGGCCTCGGCGAGGGCTGCGACTGCGGCTGCGACTGTAGCTTCGGCTCCGGCTGCCGTATCCGGGGGAGCGGTAGCCCTCGCGATCGCGGTCCCTGTACGCTGGTCTGCCGCGCCGCGGTGGAGGAGAGCGCGAGGAGTGGCGGCGATAGTCATCGCGGTCCCGGCTGCGGTAACGAGGTCTAGAGTTGGGTCGATCTCTGGTATGGTCTCCTCTTCGCTCTGAAGCTGGTCCCCGCGGAGGAGAGTGGGGCAAATCTTTCTCATGGCGAAGCAGAGTCAGTTACTACCATGTTCCAAAGCAAAGAAAAGATATGTGGACGGTTCATCAAAGCATAGCCTTTGCCCTGTGCTACTGGTTTGCGGGGAGGAGGGCGTAATACCGCCAGGCGAGCGCGATCGGGAAGGCGAGCGATCGTCGTACATTCGGCCGTCCCGGTCATCGCGGCGAGGAACAGGTCGGTGCGAAGGTCCCGAAGGAAACCGGTTATCCTCGGGATTGAAATGCGACATGATGGACCGTCATTGAGGAGTGGACGAGGGAAGAAGTTGGGATGCGCTTGGAGAGATGCCGTCCGCGGCATCAAGGCGCCCGTGCGGCAGAATCATGGGCCGCCTGGGACACCGCTTACTGATCACAGTCGAGTCCGTCCATCCGAGGTCGGTTATCCTACTAGCTCGTTTTGTCTTAGCGGCTCGAGGCCTGGAGTATCTCCATGAGTCCATTCATTAATATTCACCATCCATTGAGGATGCTCTGTGGGCACCAAGAATTGATTTCTTGCTGAAGCTTACATGCTTCGGGAGAGGGCGACACTATTTGCAGAATTTCACCGAGGATCAACACAGTTGTCATGTCATGGAAGCTATCGACTAGAAGCTCAGCAGTGTTCTTCCGCATGATACGAGTGTGATTGAGTCTTCCGGAAGAAAACATTGATCTTCTCTTCAGAGATGCGATGTCATGTACGGTGTGTATAGTTTGGCTGATGGATATGCTGACTGGGGATGTCCACGGGAGCCGAGCAGCCGAGGGGGCGGCGCCCTGTAGGGCTGAGCCTCCCGGGCCAGGGTCCTTCTTCAGGAAGATCACTTGTAACACACGAATTAACCATGATTTATGAATTGGGGATAGACATACAGCCACGTATTCATGCATTCCATATTTTCGACCACCTCCTTTGGTCCCATGAACATGATGAACATGGCCAACCCGGTTCGAGCACACCAAACAAATGAAGTCATCAAGTCAGAGCTGACTTTTGGATCTCCTCGGGCCCCGAGATCCCCACCCCCGAGCCTTTTTCAAGCACCTTTATTTCTGTTGCCTGGACTGACTGCCCAATCGGCAGCTCTGGGTCAGGGTCTGGTGGAGATTGTAGGGTTCTAATTGTTTCTCTTACCATACTTCTTCAAACCCCGAGACTGTCCGTATGACATGGGTAGTGCAATCACCAGGGGGAGAGGCGCCTCCATTCCAGGCAGCAAAAGTAAGCACCCGCCGTGGCTGAGCTCTGAACTCTGCTGTTTCTTCGGTCCTATTTCTGAGCCACACACAATTGAGAGAAACTCCCGATTCGCCCTTCATGGACCTGAGCTCATATAAGACGGTCGACCCCAACGGCTAAAGCGTTCGCCCTGTGGTGAATGGATCTGAATTGCCCAGTTTTGGCAGTCACTACTACGCCATGAAGCTCACGGGGATCTCGCTTTCGACGCTGCTTGCTCTCGGGTCTATCCCTGGTATGACTCTCAGACCTTGTCATGCCGTACTCATCCTACAATACTGACTTTGGACTTAGCAGGCAGCGTGGCTGTACCTACCTCAGGTGATGTGACATTTGAAGACCTCTCACGACGTGCCCTCCCCAACGCCCCCGATGATTATACTCCCAGCAACGTGACCTGCCCCTCCAGCAGGCCGACGATTCGAAGCGCATCCACGCTGTCGAAGAATGAAACAGCATGGCTGGATGTGCGCCGTCAGCAGACCATCTCTGCCATGAAGGACTTCTTCGGGCACATCAACATGAGCGACTTCGATGCTGTGTCGTACATCACCAACCATGCTTCCAATGTGTCCAACCTGCCCAACATCGGTATCGCCGTGTCCGGTGGCGGCTACCGAGCCTTGACGAACGGCGCAGGTGCCATCAAAGCCTTCGACAGCCGCACGGAGGGATCGACCCGGAGCGGCCAACTGGGGGGTCTCCTGCAGTCCGCAACGTACCTATCGGGCTTGTCCGGAGGCGGCTGGCTGCTGGGCTCGATCTACATCAACAACTTCACCACCATCTCCAACCTACAAACCTACAAGGAAGGCGAAGTGTGGCAGTTTCAAAACTCGATCATCAAGGGGCCCAAGACCAAGGGCCTGCAGATCTGGGATACGGCGAAGTACTACGAGGAACTGGTCAAGGTGGTGGCCGGGAAACGCTCAGCCGGGTTCAACATCTCCTTCACCGACTACTGGGGCCGCGCGCTCTCGTACCAACTCATCAACGCCACCGACGGCGGACCGAGCTACACCTGGTCCTCCATCGCGCTGACCCAAGATTTCAAGGACGGCAAGATGCCCCTGCCGCTCCTGGTCGCAGACGGACGCAACCCAGGCGAGACTCTGATCGGCAGCAACTCCACCGTGTACGAGTTCAACCCCTGGGAATTCGGCAGCTTCGATCCGTCAATCTTCGGCTTCGCGCCCCTCGAATACCTGGGGACATACTTTGAAGACGGGGAGGTGCCCTCCAACACCAGCTGCGTGCGCGGCTACGACAACGCCGGGTTCGTCATGGGGACGTCGTCGAGCCTGTTCAACCAGTTCATCCTGAAGCTGAACACGACCGACCTGCCCAGCACGCTCAAGAACATCGCCGCGGACCTCCTCGCGGACCTAGGCGAGCGCAACGACGACATCGCGATCTACTCGCCCAACCCGTTCTACGGGTACCGCGACGCGTCGGCCGCGTACGAACAGACCCCGGACCTCAACGTCGTCGACGGCGGCGAGGACAAGCAGAACCTACCACTGCACCCGCTGATCCAGCCGGAGCGGCACGTGGACGTGATCTTCGCGGTGGACTCGTCCGCCAGCACGGCCAACAGCTGGCCCAACGGCAGCCCGCTGGTGGCGACGTACGAGCGCAGCCTCAACGCGAGCGGCATCGGCAACGGCACGGGCTTCCCCAGCGTCCCCGACAAGAACACCTTCGTCAACCTCGGGCTCAACACCCGGCCCACCTTCTTCGGCTGCAACAGCTCCAACCTCACCGGCCCCGGCCCCGCGCCGCTCGTCGTCTACCTCCCCAACTATCCCTACACCACCTACTCCAACAAGTCGACCTTCCAGCTCCAGTACGAGATCGCCGAGCGCGACGCCATGATCACGAACGGCTATAACGTCGTCACCGCGGGCAACGGCTCCCGGCCCGCGTACGCCGACTGGCCCACGTGTGCCGGCTGCGCGGTGCTGGCGCGCTCGTTCGACCGCACCGGCACGGACGTGCCGTCCGTCTGCGCCGCTTGCTTCGAGAAGTACTGCTGGGACGGCACGCGGAACAGCACCGAGCCCGCCGCGTACGAACCGAGTGTGCTGATGGCGGACGCGAAGAAGTCCGGCGCCGGGGGCAGCTTCGTCGTGGCGGCGAGGTGGTTGTACATAGTCCCTGTGGTTGCAGTGTGGGCTGGCCTGGTCTAACGACCACCACCGGACCACAATTTCCCAGCAAGAGAATTAAATCATAAGTCGTCCCAACAGGAAGGCTGGCCTTCACGGTCATAAGCTCGGAGTTACTCTTCCTCCCGCAGTAATCGAACACCCAGACCCCAACCCCTCACAACCAACGCTTCGCCTTCAATTCCAGAAAAATGATAATCTCCTATCCAATGAAAGGCACATCGTGGTGGGGTGGGGTGGGGTGGCAAGTTCATGGGAGGATCTTTTGGGGGGTGGTGGGTATCCTCATCTGTGGAGGGAGGGTGGAGGGGGTTGTGGGTTGTCTGCGTGTCATAAGGAAAAGGAGGAACCCGCGACGGATGGGATAGATAGTGAGTTGAGGAGACCAATGCTGAGATGAGTGGTTGCTGCCAGGAGAGCGAGAGCTCATGGGAAAGTTTACCTCCATTTGGCAGATGTTGTCTGTGTCGGTTTTATCGCATGAAGTAGACCTAGCAAATGCATCTGCTCTGGGTTGGTTTGGTGTCGGAGTAAAAGAACATGGGAATGTGGGGTTGAGTTATTAACTTCGCAGATTTTGCTACCTAAGTCACCAACGATTGCGTACTCTGGCATCTTATCACACCTTTACCCAATCTCCCTACCAGGTGAGGGGAGTATCCCATGAAACCATATCTGCTGAGACGCAAACTCCAGGATCTAAGTGCATGAGCCAAGACCCAATCCCGATCAGAAAGTGCAGTCATCTTATTAAAAGTCTTGTTAAAATCATGTAGTTTACTTCGCGCACGTCGGAATCATTCGTTTCCAGCCCGTCATCAAAATCATTTCACGCCTGCACCAGCACAACCACCGCCTCATACGGACGGAGCGACCATTTCCCACCACTCCGGATTCTCCCCCCGGCCGACTCGGCGCTCTCGTATGTGTTCAAAACCACCCCCTTCACGGCCCCCACCCCGTTGGCGACCGGGTCCCACTCCAGCGTCTGGTCGGTCCAGTTGGCCAGCACCAGCGCCTTCTGGTCCTCGTACTGCCGGGTATACGCGAAGACCGCCTGGCTCTCCCTGTCGACCAGCGTGTAGTCCCCGTAGACAAAGATGTCGAGGTACTTCTTCCGCAGCCCCAGCACGGAGGCCCAGTAGTGGTACGTCGACTGCGGGTCCTTGACCTGCGCCTCGGCGTTGACGCGCTCGGAGTCGGGGTTGACCGCCATCCAGGGCTTGACGTTGGGGCCGGTGAAGCCGCCATTCGGGCCCGCGGACCATTGCACCGGGGTGCGGGCGTTGTCGCGGGATTTCTTCTGGTATTCCTGGCGGGCGATCCTCTGCGCTTCGGTGTCGTCGGGTTTCTGTTTGAGGAGTCTGTAGTCCACGTACAAGTTAGTCTCTATTCCGCATGTTTTCTTATTTTCCGGGCAGAGCATCTTACCTATGCCAGTGGTTGAGACAGTCAATGTCCTTGTACTCGCTGATATCCCACTCCACGGGCACATTCCTCATCCCCAGCTCCTGGCCCTGGTACACAAACGGCGTACCAGACTGCAGCGCCAGGATCGTCGCCAGCATCTTCCCGGCCTCGGTGCGGTACTCCTCCTTCGCGTTCGTGTACCGGTCAATCGAGCGCGGCTGATCGTGGTTCTCCCAGTACAGGGCATTCCAGCCATCATTCTCGTACATGAACTTCTGCCACGTCTCGAAGAAGCTCTTGAGGTCGGTGAGCTTCCAGCTGCCGGGCCGGAACTTGTCGCCGTACGGGCCGTGGTCGATGTCGACGTGCTCGAAGTTGAAGATCATGTTGATCTCGTTGCGGTCGTAGCGCACGGCGCGGAGGACCTCGTCGGTGTCGCGAACGAAGGGCATCTCGCCCACGCTGAAGGCGTCGTACTCCTTCAGGATCTGGCCGATGCCCTGCAGGTACTCGTGCAGTCGCGGCCCGTTGGCGTAGTACTTGTCGCCCCACTGCCAGGGCGTCCGCGGGTCCTGGACGGGCGCGTCGGGAAACCGCTGGTCCTTGCTGATGAAGTTGATGACGTCCATCCGGAACCCGTCGGCGCCCTTGTCCAGCCAGAAGCGCACGATGTCGTGCACCGCCTGGCGCACGGGCGGGTGCTCCCAGTTGAGGTCGGGCTGCTCGGTCGCGTACAGGTGGAGGTAGTATTCCTGAGTGTGCTCGTCCCACTGCCAGGCGCTTCCTGCAGGGGTGATGGTGGAAGTATCAGCGTGGCGTCTCTATTTATGAGATGTAACGCGGAAAGTTACCTTGGAAGTGTGAAACCCAATTGTTGGGCGGTTGGCGATTGCCCTGCTCGTCATACCGCGCCGGCTTCCAGACGTACCAATTCCGATACTCGTTGTCCTTGGAACTGCGCGACTGCTTGAACCACTCGTGCTGGTCGCTGGTGTGGTTGACCACGAGATCCATGAGCAGCTTCATGCCCCGCGCGTGGCAGCCCTGGATGAGGTTCTCGACGTCCGCGACCGTCCCGTACTCGTCGGCGATGCTGTAATAATCGGAGATGTCGTAGCCCATGTCGACCTGGGGCGACTTGTAGGAGGGGCAGAGCCAGACGATGTCGACGCCCAGGTCCTTGATGTAGTCCAGCTTCGAGACGATGCCGGGGATGTCGCCGATGCCGTCATCGTTGCTGTCCTTGTAGGAGGCGGGCCAGATCTGATAGACGGAGCTCTCCTTCCACCAGGCGCGGTGAATCTGGGAGGAAGGTTTGGGCATGACGGGCTAGATGTGAATTATGGGGGGTGGTAAGGGATGGATGACCGTGAGGATTGAGGATAGAAGGAGGGGTCGATCATGCTTCTTATTTGTTTGGTGTTGCTGGCAATGAGGGGCAGTGCTTCTGCGCTGTGCTCCATCGAAGATCAACTCGGGGGTTGTCTCGCATGCGGAGAAATTCTCGGTGGGTTTGGTTGTCCACTTCTCCCAGGTGGTATGCCACTCATGCTTCGGGTCTGGGTGGATCAATTGTCCACCCACTTCCAGTCTCTAATGGACATCTGGTTTACACATGCACCCACTTTTTTGGGGACATGAGAGGGTGGGGATGGGATGAGATCGTCCCCGGTTGTTTTGGAGGGGCCCGGTGATGCAGTGGCCAACTGGCAACCGCCACTATGCAACTCATCCTGCCTCTCGGTCCGACTTCTGACCAATTGACTTACCCCTCAACCATGGTATGCAGATTTGAGCATGTCGAGCATGTGAACTATAAGTACAAGGGTGTGCTTCCAGTACATACCCAATGAAAATAGCATTAGCAGCATTGAGGAATTGATCTCGAATTGAATCTAAATCATAGACACTGCACACCCGTTAGCCTAACTAGTAACTTACTGAGTCAGGTAGTTATAGAACTGTAGATCATTCAGGCACAATTATGAACCGGAATTATCCCGCCGGCAATCGGTTCAACTCCGTCCTCAGCTTACTACCACCTGCTTTAAAAGCAAGGCTATCATCTTCATGAACAGAGCCGAATCTCATCTTTAACGCGAATCCGACTAGGTCCGAAGACTAATAGAATAAGAACAATCACCTACAACATGGCCATCTACCACATCGGTACCTCAACCCCGCCATCTCTCCATAGTCCATACATTCCACCCCCTGCCCACATTGTTGGAACTAACACTTCCAACCAGTCCTCTTCCGCCTCAAGCCCGGCGTCACCAAGGCCCAGGTCGACCAATGGTCGAGCATAGCGAAAGGCATGGTCGGCCAGATCCCGGGTAAGCTCGAGCGACTCACTTCCTCCCCGTTTATGAAACCAAAATTAAGCCCTCTCCAGGTCTCCGAGAACTCCACGCCGGCAGCCCCCTCGCGGCCACAGCCGCCAGAGCCAAGGGCTTCGACATGGGACTCGTGGCGATTCTGGAGAAGCCCGAGGATGTACAAGCGTATGCCGCGCATCCTGCGCACCTGGAGTCGGTTGATCCGTTTCTGTCATCGACGATGGGCCCAGTGACTAACCTGATGGTTTAGGGTGCACAAACTGAGAGAGGAGCTGTGCGATGATACGTTGGCCTACGACTTGGAGTTTTGAGGCACGGAAGTAAATAAGCCGGGGTTCTGGTTCTGGCAGGAGGAGAGGGCTAGGAGGCTAGGACCAAGCTACAGGATGTACTGTCAGGCAACGAGATTCTAAATACACGCGCTTATCTTGCACTGCGGCTGCACATCTGCGACGGTTAGAACTTTCCCGGCTTGCAGACCAGTAATCCCGAGTGCATCAGGGATTATTACAGCTCTTCGCAGCACCTTTCAAATTCCCCAGAGAAAGGATACGAGGTCAATGGCAAGCCTTCCCGTACTTCCGCAACCGCCAATAGTTGTACGGCAACGGGGCCAGATACCCAGCGCCCACCGACACGCCCGCCGCCAGCCAGAACCGCGGGTCCCCGACATCGACCACGCCCCCGGTCAGATGATAATCCACCGCATTCTCGGCGATCTCCATCGCCAGCATGGAGACCATGCTCATCCCCATGGCCGTCCGGCAGGCCATCGGCAGGGAGAGCTGGTCTGCGCCCCGCCAGAGGAGATACGTTTCAAGCATGACGGAGGTGGTTATGCCGGAGGCCACTGGTTCCGGATTATCCGAGGTCAGTCGCTTGGGATCATCGGAGTCGGTCGGGATAGAAAGAGAACGTACTGGATAGTCCCATGATCGTGCCCATCCCGAGATCCGGGGCAAAGCTTTGCAGCATCCAGAGGGCGGAGAAGTCACCGATGGTGCAGCCGACGAGGCACCGGAGGGTGTTGATCCGTGCGCGCTTCCATGAGGAGCGGCAGGTCCAGAACGAGCGGCTAAGGATGGAGGATGTTGGGGGCCGCGGCGCAGGGCTCGCGGGGGGTTTCGGTGGGCTATTTTGTGTTGAGAACGTATTGTTGTGGCATGGTTTCGATCCTCCCTTGGGTGGAGAGCATTGTTGGTGGTATACCCGGGAGCCAAGGAGGGACGATAAGGACGGAGGTAATCTTGTCCGTCGAGTGATGACACTTCTGCAGTGGAGATACATCTTCATCCTATTATTGCTGAGAGAAGTGCTCATAGGAGATTTCAGTTCCAGGCACAGAAAAGCAAAAGGGCCGGGGTTATCTGTTCTTTATTGCGATAAAATTCTGCCTCCCATCAACGCGAAAATCGCGCAGTCGGCGAATGCTTTCGGGGACTTGGGCAGAGTATCCTTCTTCTACGGAAATTGGACAAGCGCACCCAATGGTCAAGCAAGGAGTTTCAGGCTTCGAATATAGCTTTTTTGTAGAGAATATGCCTCTGTTGACCTCGAGCTAAGCTGGTTGCTCGATAGATTGTGTGGCGACGAGGGTATACACTACTGATACACGGCGGGTTCCACAACTTCATAAAACAACGAGTTGTCCATCTAGTTCTAAGTTAGATCTAATTTTCTGCATAAGTTTCAGCAGTAGCACACTAGTCAAGATTGTGATCATCCAGAAATTCCACGCTCAACTTCCTGGCTTGAAAGTTTTGAGAGGCACGAGGTTTGGAAGTGCCAACTCGCATACAACAGACTAAATCCGTAGGTGCTACAACCAATGCCGAGCAAGCTCCGGAAATATTATGAAGATATCTCTTAGCCACGAAGTGTAAAGACAAACAAAGAAGCCACAAACAAGCCAATCTGGTGTCCTGATCCATGCGCCGTCGGGCTCTCGAAATCTCGAGGCTAACTCAATGTCAACAGCAATCACCGTGGATCAGAGGACAACTTCCCGCTAATCCAGATATGGTCAACGTCACTGCAGTCTCGACCGCCTGCTCGATCGGTCAGCTCCCCGCCGACGCTGATCATTGATAAGCTATCTGAATAGAGTCATCGCATGTGGACTCTTTGCTTTATCTATTCTTGTTCACCTGCCATTGATCTCGACTGAGGTCACACACACACACTTACTCTACTCGAGCAATCTTCCTACAAAAATCATCTCACCCACTCATTATCCACCCATCCGGAATCTTCAAACAAACCTCCCACAAACAAACCAAATACACCACCACCACCACCCACAAACAGCGCCATACACAACAAACCCACCATGTCCGCGTCAACACCAACCCCCCATTCCTCCGAACCACAACCCCAAAGCCAACCGCCACAAGAACAACAACAACCCCAACAACAAGAAGACCCAGACCCCCTCCCCGCTCACCTAAACCCATCCACCTACCCCCGCACAACGCACAACCCCACCCTAAACACACACATCACGCTCACCTACGACCCGCTCGACGCCACCGCCGCCCTGCAGCTGGTCTCCTCGCCGCAAGCCGGCGCCAATGTCCTCTTCCTCGGCACCACGCGGGACACCTTCGGGGCGCGCGCCGTCGCGCAGCTCAGCTACACAGCGTACCCGCCGCTCGCGCTGAAGACGCTCTCCCAGATCGCCGAGGCGGCGGTGCACGCCCACTGCCTGCTGGGGGTGGCGATCGCGCACCGGCTGGGCGACGTGCCCATCGGGGAGAGCAGCATCGCCATCGCGGTGAGCGCGGGCCACCGCGGCGCGGCGTGGCGGGCCGGCGAGGAGGTGCTGGAGCGGTGCAAGGAGCGGACTGAGATCTGGAAGCGCGAGGTGTTTGTCGATGGGGGCGGGGAGTGGCGCGAGAATCGGGAGAGGGATCGCGAGGGGGCGTTGGTGGGGTAGTTCCCTTGGGGTTTATCCGGGAGAAGGAGGATTTGCATAGCTGGGTTTGGAGGGGGTAAGTTTTAAGGGCGTTGGAGGGGTGTATATACTTGAACTGGGTGCGGGAGGATTGTCCATGTGTAACTCTAGATATTCATGGCGAGTTATTGAGCTGCGAGGCCGGCCACACGAACATTTCAGTTTCTTCACATTTTACAGAGTAGGGTATTATATTGTACATCATATTGGGCCCCCCAAACCAAACAGCCACGAATCTAATCCTTCCTCAAAGGCTTGCCCTCGCGCTTCCAGTCGTTGATGTGCTCCATAATAGTCCGCGTGGCGGACTCGGGCGTGTCCTGCCGTCCGATACACTCCACAAAGTCGTTATCCGGGTCTGCAGGGAAGCACGAGAAAATGTTAGCCCAGGTCCTGAATCCAAACCAATCTCCGAAACAAAAAAAAACTCACCCATAAGGTAAAAGTAAATACTGTGGTCCACCAAATAATCCTCTCCCGGCTTGATATCCCGCGGAGTACTGAAGTACACGCGATACTGCTTGCACACATTGCGCACCTGGTCGTACGTGCCCGTCAACCCGATGATGCCCGGGTGGAACTCCTTCAGATACTCGCGCAGCACCTCGGGCGTGTCGCGGACGGGGTCACAGGTAATAAACACGGGCAAGAAGATCTTCTCGCCGCCGGTGGCCTCGTTGACCTTGTCGATGATCTCGGCCATCTTGTCCAGCTCGTCCGGGCAGATATCCGGGCAGTGGGTGAATCCGAAGTAGACCTAGTAAGCCAGCCACACCAATTAGTCGTCTGGGTGATTGAGTCCGAAGGGGGGGGGAAGGCTCAGGTAAACTCACAAAACTATACTTCCCCTTCAGATCCTCGGCCGTGAACTCCTTCCCATCCAGATCCTTCAGCGTGAAGGGCCCCCCGACCTTGGGCTTGCCCACCCCCTTGCTCATCTCCGCGATGCGCTTGCGCTCCAGCCGCTCCTTCTCCACCCGGAAATAGATGATCATGCCGCCGCCCGTCAGCACGAACAGCAGCGCCGACTTCCACGAGAACGGGCCCGTCGAGTTGCGCGCCTTCAGCTGGCCCATCGTCGGGGATTTCTTGAGGTGGGCCCGCGAGGTCGAGAAGGCGCGGTGGGCGAAGGTGGTGATGGTGCCATTGTTCAATGTGCAGGCAGCGGCTGTTTGGGTGTTCACGGTCGTCCGTGCAAGGGTCCGATTCAAGGTCGTGGACTCGAGCGAGAACGGGGAAGCGCGCGAGGCACGCGCGAGAATGCGGCTCGCCGGTCGAATTGAGGAAGCCATTATTTCGATTTTTATTCAATTGATGGGGATGGAGGAGAGGGCAAGGGAAAGTGGCCTGACTTGACTGCGCGGAGGATTTTGTTTCTCGGACGGAGAACTTGACGGCGGTCGGTCGGGTCGGAGGTGTGCCCGGCCTGCCCGTGGTTTGGATGCGCTCCAGTCCGGCTGGCCCGCCGCCGGGGTTTGGCTTGATGGAGTCCATTTACGGTTTAGTGCGGTTGGTGGTACAGTGATTCTGGGAATATCACGTGAAACTATCTACGGAGTATAGGAAGTATATCGAACAACTTGGTATGAGTATGTTCGAGGACTTTGACAACAACGGGCTGTCTTGGGTTTACTCTCATCCTCTTCTACTCCCTCCCCACCATCATCGTCGCCTGTCATGCCTCCCCCCTTTCACCTCCCACGCGATCGTCCGGCTGACGCCGTGTCCAACACATCCACTTCCAAGCAGGGCTCTCATTACGCAAACATGGGCAATATGAAGGACACAGACAAGAAGAGCAAGGAGCCTGTTGAGACAGACGCCACTGATCGCCCCAAAGAGGAAGCTGCCTCTGACAAAGATACTGATATCATCGAAAGGCGCCTACATTTGGTAGAAATCCTCAAAGTGTTCTCGATTGTCCAAGCCCGCATCCCGAATGGCGACTACGGCCATCTTCTCCTCCAGATTTCTGAGGGTGATTTTCCCAACTTTCCCCGGAGGATTACTGCTCAGTATGACGGTACCCCTGGGCCCCCTGAAGTAGTCTTCATAACCGAGCGTACCCTGTCCACGGACGAGATCATCGCCGCTAATCGCGAGCTGCCTGAACCCAACTGTGAGACAACCCGCCAGCACAAGCTGTAATCCGACTTCACGAGTGTGGCCTTCACCCCCTCGGTTCACAGACAGGTCAATCCAAAGGTCAAAGTCCTTCTCGGCTCCTGAAGCCCTGTATTGGCATTCACTACAGTGTGATTTACCGCGCGTGTAGTAGATCTGAGAAGATCAGGACCGATGTTACACTTTGCGCCTGTTTCGCTGCAAACATGGAATCACGAACTTGGATAGCATTACATTAATTACACCGCGTGCTTTCCTCGCTAGCAAAGTCTGGATATCCATGGAGAGAATGTGTCCCATGCAAGCAACGCTCACTGGATCTCAGTTTCTTGGATCAAAAGGAGTAGGCGGGTCGAATATGGCACATGGAATGTGATCGAAGGAGACATGCGAAAGCGAAGCAAGGAGGTATTGTCGTACGAGAAACAAGAAGGAAATGCATGACTGGAAGGAGACGAAACAAGAAACGCAAGACGAGCTTTGGGTCGAAGTTGGCCCTCAGGCGGTATGTACGGTAAAGCTTTCCATCTCACTGTACACTGCGGCTAGCCATACTGGCACGGCTAGGCGTGGTACGTGGCTCTTCTTCTTCGATGACATCGCTTAGGCGAGTAGGATGGCGATGTCGGGGAGTCATTGATTCCCACCCAGAGCCGACGCCCCAGCCCGAGCCACTGTAGTCGACAGTTTGGTTGTAGCCTCCATAGATAGACCCCGACGATGCAGGCAACGAGCTGGGAGGATATCCTGATTCGTCGAGTGAGCCGTGCTCATAATCGTCGCTCCCTTCGGACATTGTCGGAGGATAAACAATCGGCCCTTGTGGATTGCGGCGATAGCTGGCCCCAAATTCGTCTTCGCCTGGTTCACTGCTGGCTACACTAGGACCATACGAGCGATCGTCATTTTCTGACGTTGGTCGAGCAGGGTAGCCGGGCTCTTGGTCGTAATAGTGCGCAGGATACTGCCTCTGAGTTTCTGCAGACGAGGAAGCCGGTGGCGGCCCTTCGACAAAAGGATCCGTGCCGGTGGGCGATGCAGCAGTCTCGCCGTAGTATTGACCTTCGGTGTCCACCGTGCTCTTTGGCGCGCCTTCACCACTAGTAGCTCCGCCGGTTGCATAGGGGCTCTCGCGAGTTTGAGGACGAGCGGTTGATGCCTGACGATGCGAGGCTCCAGTGACCATAGGCACCACCTGCACTCCTCCCACCAATGTGGGCTCGCCGTTACGCAATGAATTGGTCCTCTCGCGCTCCTCCTGCTCGCGCCGACCAAGTTCTTCCCAGGCGCGGCGAGCCTCTTCTTTCGAGATTTGCAACTCCCGACGCATCTCTTTGAGCAATTCTTCCGCGCGCGACTTGTCGCTCTCAGCCTTCTGCAAGGAGGCAAGAGCGTCCGCGCGAGCTTGCCGTTCAGTTCGTATCTGTCGCTCAAGCTCTGCTTGCAACTCCTTCGCCCTTTCTTGTTCCGTGCGGGTGTCGAAGAACCAGCGCTGAAATTTCCGCTCGGATGATGCGCGCAACCGCTGCAGCTCCACGACGGCGTGAAACAGATTTGCACCAGCAGCAGAAAGATCAGTGACTTGACGAGCCATCTGCTGGTTAAGAGGATCCCGCTCGAGTGCCTCATTGTTCTGTTCCAGCTTGCGGATCCAGTAACCTGTCAACCCTTCCCAGTGAGAAGACAGAGTCTCCCAACGCTCGAAGGCATGTGGGAAAGGCACTCGGCGCGATTGCTGTTGGGGCTGAGATCCTGTGCTCGGTTGGTTAGACGCTGGGGCTTGGCCTTGCGGTTTGGAAACCCCTGCAGAGCTCTGAGGCGGGATTTGAGACTGCTGAGCTGGATTGAATTGTCCTGCCGATGTCGTCGGCCTTGCATGACCATGTCCCGCACCGGTGCCTGCTGCCTGTGTAGGAGACAAAGGATCTGGTCGTCGAACGTTGCTAGTCGACCGTTCTGGAATGGTGGTGGTGCGTAAGTCTTGCGCCTCCGGCCCTGTGGGCGCCCTGTGCGTCGCTCGCCGTTGTGAGCCTCTGTCACCGGCAACGCCAGCAGCATAAGGCTGCGCTTGCCCTTGAGCCTTGCTTTGCTCCTGCTCCCGATCCCTAGCTTCCTGTTCTGCCTTCTTGCGAGCTTCGCGGTCCCGGCGCTGTCTCATGATGTCCGTTGGAGTCCGCACACCACTTGGCGGGTGTAGATTGACAGGGACCGGGCCCTGGGCGGCTCGAGACGATCCATTCTGGGTGCGGCCATTGGCGCTGAAGCCGGTTGTACCTGCTGCGTCAGACATGGGCGCATTCACTTCTTCCCAGTCTGTTGTGAAGGGGAATGGTTTGCGAATCGCTTCTTCCAGAGTCCAGAGAATCGCAGATGCTGTGCGTGGGGAAACTCGAGTAGACCTACGGGGCCAGTACGAGGTATCCTCCCGTTCAAGATGATCTTCCGGTGCCGAGTCAGCCTCCTCGTCGTGATCCGTATGCGCTTCCGAAAGGGCAGGACGTAGAGCAGCAACACCGTTGCCGTGGTCCGAGATTGACTGCACCAAGACAGGAATTGTTTGCTCTACTTCAAAAGGACGTCCGGACACATCGACCGATGGCGGGCGCTGAAAGTGACGAGACGTTCTCCGCAACGATCGAGTACTTCCAAAAGCACTCGAGGGTCGTAGTTCTGGGTCAAAGGTAGGTTCAGGTAAGGGTCGGGGAGCAGCCTGCTGCTGGCGTTGCGGTGAAAGAGTCGTCAACGTATGTGGATCGTGTACTTCGTAGGTCTCGTCAAACGTGCCGCGATAAGGATAAGACACTGCCGCAGTGGTATGTGAGCGAGGCGGATGCGGATGCGACGACAACGTGAGTGCTGGGACGTAAATATCAATTCCCTTTCCAATTGGGGCTCCAGGAACAGAAGGCTTGCGATCGTAGGGTGGGCTTGGTAACGTGTCAGGGGAGCTGCACAACTTTTGGCACGACTCCGCTTCTTGTCCAGCACACGCACGATACACCGGCCACTGAACACGCAATGGTAGGTCAGTACGTAGGAGACAAGTGGAATGTGGGTATCTCGGGGGATTGAAACACGGGGGAGAACAGCAAAGAGGAAGAGGAGAACATTTCAGAGCGAGCCACGCGACTAAAATTGGCAGAGGCTGGTCGAATAAGAAGGGTCGAAGGGGTCGTTGTGGAAAATGCGATGGCTGGGGGGATTCGGAAGCTGCAGTTGCGCTCACCTGTTCCTGAGAAAGCGCCCTGCCAGACCGCAACGAGCACTACTTCAGAGGCCCGTGGCCGGCATGGAGTAGAGCGAGACAGCCCAATTGCCTCCTTACAAAAGGGGAAGAAGGGGAGCCCAAGCTATGAAGCGGTCTGGATCCAGGGAGTGTGAAGACTGAAGACAACAACAAAGTGGAAAGGAAAGAGAGATGAAAATTGAAGTGGAAGAATTGGAAGAATTGGAAGAATCGGGCAAGAGCTTTTGCTTGGGAAAGAAGGGAAGGTGAAACGGGGGTTTTAGCCGGTACCAAAGACTGTACCAAGGATTGTACCAAAGAATAGGTAACTTGGGAACGTACCAAATAATGTCGAGTAAATCTACCCGATCGCAAACGATGGTTATGGACTCACCAACTCTGACTACCCTTGTCACCTCTTGACTGCTGTTATACGGGATCGAGAATGGACAAGACAAGATGACGTTGGTTTTCTTCTGCACAGCGCAAGGACCAGATCAAAATCCCACACGCTGACACACACACATCCAAACTTGTCTTCCTTGCCTTCCAACCCCCCCCCCCCCGCCTTTACAGGTTGCACACAGCTCAATTAAGGCCGACTGCGACTCGTCGGACAACCAACAATTTGACTACCCAAGGTGACTGATTTCATGAGTTTGCCTGAGCGTTCTTGTTTCGAGTCCCGTATCTTCTGCTGATCGCGGATTGATCGCCTCTAGATCAGTGTTGGATCTCGACAATCTCTGTCAGATCTTTCCTCCTGCACATGAACCAAACAAACATCCCTCGTCATGGATCCAGTATCTCTTTCTACATCGAAGAAGAGCCATTGCATCATCGCGACAAGCCGTCCGGCAATTAAGTATATATAGAAACCCGCGCTAGCCAAGCTCTGTCCTTGCAATGGCCCAATCCGAGGCGGATGTGCTGGCGATTCCTGGATGGGGATTCAGTCCCGACCCGTCATCATTAGGTCGCCGCCTGTCAACTCCTTCTCTGCCCATTCTGTCAAGTCATGATTATCTAGATGAAGTTGATGTTCATGTCGGCTGGAAACAGCCTCATCATAAAGTGTTAATCAATCGCCAATTATGACAACTTCATGCGAGCGAAAGCGATTTGTCGACAGTCCAGCAGTTTCTGACTTTCGGGCTCTTGCTCAGCGACTCCACATCGGCTCCATCAGCGGAGCACAGACCTGGACTTGCTGATGGCGGTACCTTAGACTATTGACTAGTCCTCTTTTATGGTCGCACGAGAGGCCGTTGATCGATCCGGAGAAATTCGATCTGGGCCTTTGGAGATCCATCACTACCTTATCACCCTCGGATTTGGGTGCTACCAATAAGACTCAGCAGGTGACACCCCTGGTCCATTTAGTTCGTCGACCTGGGAAGGTTCAGTCACAGAGTCGGACTCTGTGTTTGTTCTTACCGTTTGGGTCTCATTCGGTTCTTAGTGGACGTTCGGAAGTTGAAGGGAACCAGCTACCTGGTCAGCTTACAACCATCTCTAAGCCTTTTGGGGCAGACGAGTAAAATGCAAGGGCCTTTCGGCTCGGCTCCCAATTGACTTTGAGGAAAGCTTTTCCATCCGTCCCGGTTTCAGACCTATCGAACTGCCTTGCAGCCGGTCTCACACACAAAACTGCTTTGCTCACATCGTCTCCTGTTCAATTTGCCACCCAATCTGGTGGGAGCGAGAAAAGTAATTATGGTCCAAAGAAAGGTGGGGATTTGGAGCGCCGCTTGTGTCAAGGCCGTTAACTAAGTGCAGCTCACAAGACTACGACCACAAATTAGTCTGATAACTCTTCACTGAGGTCTTATCACCGAAGTATGAATTTGGACGTCAGCAGGAGGTGACAGCTGTGGTGCCCGAAACGTCGTGCAGAAAGGCCCCGTGAAGAAATTGTCAGAACTACATGCAAAATGCCTCGGGACAGCGATCCACACCAATAATCTCTATGCATCGGTCCATGAGTCCAGTGACATTCGAGACGGTGATCTTATGCTAACCGTACTCTGTATGCCGACTATGGCCGCGCTTCATGTCTCACGCAGGTCCCCTCAAAAGTAGATTTGCATCGAAGCATGCATGAGGTGAAATAAGACCATAGCCTGATATGCAGGTCCGGAATGCGGGCCTTACAATGCGTTTCGTATCCGACGGACCGAGACTTGACCAGTAGGCAAGATCGAGATACTCGTCTCTCAAACCTTTTGTTTTCTCTGCTCGGATGTCCTTAATATATCTGGGGCAATCTAACATCGAGACTGCTCTGAAAGGAACAGGCGCAACGAAAATGAACCCGCTGCTATGTTTGTAACGATAAATCGGGACAAACCTGCGATCCTTTGAGACGGATGCCAGCAGTGGTGAAAGGGTACCGCGGGCGTCGATATATATTTTCGAGAAAGCACCCGAAGATGCACTTGTAGGGTGGTGGCCACTAAACGGGCTCCATTGCGCTTAAATCAAGGCACAGTGGCAGCGATTAAAGTCTAACATTTACGAAGTGCATCTAGGACAAGTGCAGAATTTGTCATTGGAAAATCGGTTTCTACTTCTTGCAACTGTCTGCAAGCGAGTGAAGATTCGCGACAGAACAGCGCTCGAACAGGGATAACACCCTGCCCAGCCTTTGTTCTGGACGGTGGGTGACCAGCAAGGACTCACAAGATAAGCTCCCAGGCCAGCGGACCAGCCTGTCGGAGATTAAGAGAAAGAAGGATCAGTTTCGTGTTATAACCAGACCACAATAGGGATGGCGTTGGAAGGCAGGCAGACAGATTTCGAAGCAGGTCTGACTTCAGCTCCTGGGACCCTAATGCAAGCCCCCGGTATCATGGCAACCCGGTATGATAATCTGGAATGCGGCGGACCCTGGTCTACAATTTTCTCCGAACTATGGGTAGCCAGAGCTTCGACGGGGTTTGGCAAACCACGGAGGTTTTATGACGAAAGACCCGGATTTCAAAGCTTGATCCGATCCACTGCAATCGGGCTATCGAGGAACTGAATGAAGCAGTAGACCTGGCTTGACAAGGGATTTTGAGGGGATGTTGGAAAGGGACGACTGTCTTCACGATCAAGGAGCAAAAAGGATCAACGGCGGGATCGACGTATCACTGCGGAACTAAGTTAGCGAGTGGCCTGTGTCCCAGCGTCTCGGATGGGCCTGATCTCTCACATTTGCCCATCCTCTACCTGCCCCTCAACCTTTGCACAGGGAAAACTTCTAGATCCTCGGTGCCTCGATCATCCTGTGGGTACGGAGTAGAGGTCTGCAATTTCTGTGTGCTCTCGTCAACCATAGACCTGGAGTCCACAAACCTTGTAGCTACTTGTGGACTGGCCCTGGCCTCGTTCGCACACAACCCAAAAAGAGTCTTTGACAGCTCTTCGCAATCCGTTTGATCAATATCATCGCATCGAAACGCGCAGTGCAGGAAATCGACCTGGTGGTTGGCGCCCTCAGGGCCCTCAGGGATAGGATGACCAACCGCGAAAGGTGTTGATATCCTTCCTCTTTCGGGGGTACGTGCACAACAAGGAAGCTTAACGGGAATGACCCAAAAAGAATCATACTCGAGTGAGTTAATCCTGGAGTTCATAATGAGACCCCGCGTCAACTAAGTTGCGGATCGAGATTCCGAGCCTCCCTTGCTCCTGCGTCGAGGGGCGACCTGCCTTGCTGCACATCTTCATCCCTACCGAAGGACAGGAAGATGTAAGGTCTGATAGGTCATTGGAGTCTGTCCCCACGGACGTTAGAGCTTTTGTTTGCACCTCTGAGCATTGGCATGCGTCGGAACTCCCCCCCGGCCTAGCCACCGTTGCAATGGTTGGATATGCCCTAGGTGGGCCAAGGCGACGTTGTTATTTTTGGCGAGATATGTATAAACATATTCTCCCCTTGGTCCTCGCCATTCTTGATTCCACTGTCTCAATATATTCGTTCGTTTAGTTGATGTCTCTCCTTTCAATTGTACTACGAATCAACCACGTCTCTGTCTTATGCCTCTGATGAGCTGCTTGCATGCCTGAATGACCACGACCAATCTCTCGCTTTACCACAGAACCATAGTCCATGGCTAACGGATACTCTCGCATGCCCGGCGAAGTGAACGCCTCTTACAATAGCCGCAAGATATCGCAAACCACACTTTACCCCGAAGCCATCCCGGCCAAGAAGCGGGCTTCATCATTCTACCCTGTCCGAGGCCCGGGGATCGTTGACGAGTCGAACCCAGATCCCTTTTATCTGGAGCACACTCTGGCAGAAGGTGGTCCCTGGGGCCCTGGGCGGCCGCACAGTCGCGATGCCAGACATAGTGACGAAGCCAGTCAGTACTTCATGCTTGGGTCTTTACACAACAACAAAGGCGGTCCTTTCGCAATCTCGTCGCGTGGAGATACCACGAGGTTCCGATCCAACGTCAACCGGTCCACTCTGTCGGTGGTTGAGTTGGAGCATCAATTGAGCCTCCGTGAAATCACTGCCAACCAGCCCTGGGGAGGAAAGTTCCCAAGCTACGATCAATCGTCTTTTAGCTCCGTGCAAACCGACGCGACACCGGATTTGACACCCAGCAGTTCATTCTCTTCCAACTATTCCGCCCTCACGAACCGGGAAACCATCACTTCAGGCTCAGAATATCAGTCTTTGCTCAACCAACAAGCACCCCCCAGTCCTAGGCGCCAAGTATATCCGGCTTCATCTACACCTGCCAACCTTTCTCAGACAACATTGACAACGGAGCCTTCAACACCGACGCGATCGTTGAAGACGCTCGCCGCGCCATCCAACGCATCCACAGACACTCTGGTCATGCAGAGAGTAAGTAGTCACGATCCCGCATCAACCCGTGGGAAGCCATTGCCGTCATTGCCCAACGGCATCCGCAATCGAAACAGCAAGCCCGGTAAGAAAGGGCCACCGCCAGCTCTTCGTCCTCCAATCGCCCCGTCCATGATATCTCCACCTTGCTGGTACAACCCAGTGACGAAAGAGCCTCACGTATCGCACTTCGACCAGGCTATGTTCATTTCTGGGAATGACCGTCCGAGCCCGGTGCCGAGCCCAGGTCCAGCGTCACCATCTATTGAGCGCCACCCGATGGCTAAGCGGCCAGCAACCTCACCGGCGGGGATGATCTGCCAGCACGAGCAGTCGGTCTGGGAGTCCGACTCGGATAGCGAGTCGGTTGATCCGAGGTCCTTGTCCCGCAAGCCCATGGACACTTTGAAGAAGGTCCGAAGCCGAGTACATCTTCGCGTCGCCAAGTCGGCCCCAAAGCTCAACAATACTCAGGGTCAAAGTCAACACGCACAGGGATTGGAAAGATTCCCTTCCACGCCCGATCCACCTCCGGAGCTGCTATATCCGTCGCCTATGCGAGACCTCATTCGGTCTCGGTCCAAAGACATCCTGCGGCCCACCGCGCAGCAGACCCTGAGACTGGTCGCTCCATCCACGACGTCGCTCGTTCAACCGCGATCGCGACGCAATAGCAACGGGGCCGTGAACATCGACATGGACCGCACGACGGCCGCTGCCATGCAAGCCAAGTCGCGACGGCGGCAACGATCGGACTCATCACCCAAGGTTCTGACTGAGGCTGAAAAGCTGTGTACTCTCTGCCGAGAGGACCGATCTGACCGCGCGATTCACCAAAGTCTCGCCCTCGCCCGGCCCCCGCTCTATAAACGAGTGTGGGAGTCGTTGCGAGTCCTGGGCTGTCATGGCGATCTTCCTCCCCCGCGACCCCGCCGACCCATGTGATCTTTTCTGGTGTTCTTGATTCTGTGCGCGGACAAGTTTCGATTGGCGCTGAACCATCTTCTCGAAAACGCATTCACGACCAGTGGTCGCGACGACTTTGAACGTTCCCTTTATCTTGATCCAACTTAATGTCTTATGATGCTACCTGATGAGCCTCAGATGAACAGTCTGGGCGGTTTATGACTGGATGCTTCTCCATGTCACCCCATGATATAGCGAGACGCATGCGCTGAGTCTGGAAACATGACGCAGCCGTCTAATGATGCAATGAACATCATCACAATTGATGAGGCAACGAACAGGCGTGAGGGGTCAGCGTGGCCCTCAATCCTTGCCTCTGCTTACATCTTTCCGCTACTTACAGCTTTGCTTTCGGTCTGTCATATACACACCCTGCCGGTCTTTCCCACCAAGTTGAACCTTGGACGTTTCTTTTCGTATCTTTCCGAGTTCTCTCACCCACATTCACTCAACGTTTCACTCATGGTGTCTCTACGCCCATCACTCCTTGACTCCGGCCTGACCATGGTCTGGCCCCTATTTCCTAGTGTCCCAGTGTCCTGTCCATAAAAGCCAGTTATCGAGGGCCATAATTTTGCCTTGTCAAGCATGCAAGCCTTCCATTGCCATACTCTTGTAAATCAAAACAAACAAGCCCGGTGGGGCTGGCTTACATACCTGAATTGAATTTTTCCTTGTCTGGAATGTGTGGGGTAATTCCGTTCATGATTTTTTTTTCTGCGAGTGTAACGATGGCGGATCTGGGAATTTCAGGATCCAACGCCGGGTGGAGGGTGTAGCACGATCCCTGGTTGCAATTTTTGGGGGGTAGGAGTTTATCGCAGGGATATCCCTTGTCGAGAGGGCGTGAAGTCTGACGAACCGGACTCAGTGGTCTAAGTGTTGAAGTGTGATGGACGAAGTAAGGGCCCTTTTACATGTAGTTTGTAGCAGTGAGCTCTGGGGCGGATGGAGTTGTAGTCTGATGTCTAGTCTAGTCTAGCTAGTCTGGTCTATCTTTGAGTGTCCAGTGATTCACCCACTTGAGCTGTCCACTTCCATGCGGTTCTGCATCGCGAGACAGATTCATGGCCCTTAGATCGCGGACACTGGTTGAGCGTCCAGGTTATCTCCCAGTATCTGGGATGACAGTACGGTGGGCAGCTGGGCAGACGACACCACCTCCACCACCAATCCACCAACCGTGCAGCACAGCACAGCCCTTGTCTCCCTGTCTGGCTCCTCCCGTCGACGGGATGTCTCGAGGGCCGCGCAGTGCCGTTCTGCATGTCTCATGCAAGAAGTGAGTGACTGACTGACTTGGTTGTGCAGCGGATGCAGCGCTTGAGACGGGATCTTTGGCAAGCTGGGATAAGGCCCATGGCAGGTAGGTAGACCTGCAGCTCGTAACCCGTCCGTACAATACGGTAGGTAGGGAAGTAGGGTAGGGTAGGGTAGGGTATATCCGCGCCTGTCGCTGCCCCTTCGTCTCCCCTCCCCTCGCCTCCCCACTGCATCCCAACAACCTAACCCCCAAGCAGGAAGCAAAGCGCAGCACAGCCCCCAGACAAGAATCTCGAACCTAACCATCCCCCCAGAAATCAACCCGACAACTCCTTCAACTCCAACGCATCCATATTCTCCTCCCACAGCGCCACCTGGACCCTCCGCTCCCACGCCGAAATCACCTCCTCCGCCTTGCGGGCCAGTTTCGTCTCGGGCAGTTCCGTCTGCTTCCCAGTCCCGGCCTGACCCGGAAGTTCCTCCGCAGAAACCACCCCCCCAAACACCTTCCGGATGTCCAACTCCCGGACCGCCCGACGATACAGCCCCAGCAGTTCGGCGCGTTTCCTCTCGCGCGGCGGCGTCTCCTCCGCTGTTGCTGTTGCCGTAGCCGTAGCCGTAGCACCCCCACCCTCACCAGCCTGCAAAGGCGAATCCTCAAACCCAATCACCGTCGCAGCGACACCTTTATCGTTACTCGTAGCCGGGGTATCCTTCCTGCCGACAGCGCCGCCCGGTCTGGAAGCAGCAGCACTGCCACTGCCACCAGCTCCAACCTTACGGACCCCCTTCCGCGCCGGCTCCTCCAGCCCGCGGATCGCCCCCTCCAAGATCCCCAGGATCGTGCCCACGCGCATGCCGAGCTGGGCGCCGACGGGGAAGCCCGCGTCGAAGCCGGATTGCACTTGGGTGGATTTGGCGGCGGCAAGGCCGTCGCGGTAGCCGGCGGTGACGTGTTGGCGGCGGAGGGAGGGGAGGTCGGAGGGTTCGGTTGCGGGAGCGGGAGTGTGGTGGTGGTTGTGGTGGTGGTTGTGGTTGTGGGCGTCGTGGGGTGGGGAGGAGCCGAAGATGTCGTCTAGAGTGTTTTCCATTTTGTTGGTGTTGGGAGGGTGAGGTGTATGTGTATGTGTATGTGGGTAGTGGTGAGGGGAGGAGTGAGTTGCGGGATTGGAAAAAAAGTTCGAGCGGGGAAAAGATATATTGAACGGAGCAGTGGAGTCGCTTCGGGGTTAGTGGCGTTAAGGCGTTACGTACTGGTAGTTAAGGTTGGGTCGGATCTGATATGATCGATCGTATTGTATACTTTTCATTGTACACAAGTATGTGACTATGTCCTGTGCGTCTATGGAGAGTTGACAAGATCTGGCATACTACTGGGCATTAAATTCCAGTTACTTCGTGGAGTTCCCTGCAGGTCTTCAGGACAGCGACAGCTACTATAGGCCCAAACTCGCCGAACAAGGAAGCACAAGCGCAAGTCCTACGGTGTTTCGGAGCGCATTAGCCTCCGTTCGCCTTTCTTATATGAGAGCAAGGGAGTATTCACGGAAAACACGACCTCTCTCTTTCCAAGCTATTTGACTGTATGGTAGTCCATAGTCCATAGTGCATACCCAACTCCATCAAAAATGCCCCCCCGCCTCCGCCTCCGCCTCCTCTACCTCCTCACGCCCCCAACCCTCCTAACCTACACCATCCACCGCACCCTCACCCACCTGGAAACCAAATACCCCCCGATCCCCGCCGCCCAAGGCAGCACCGCCGCCCTCACCACCCCAACCAACCCATCCACCCAACGCTGCGCCGAAATCGACATCTACCAGGCCCGCGTCCCGGTCCGCGCCTTGCTGCGCGCCGAGGCCGCCCTCACCGGCACCGACCCAAACACCACCACCACCACCACCACCACCACCGAGAATAACCCAGATAATCCCCCCCGAATCTCGCAAGCCACGCTCCAAAAAGCATGGGCCCACCTCTTCCTCACCAGCCCGATCCTGCAAACCGAAGCCAAGCTCATCGGCCTCCTCACCACGGGGCGATTCCACCCGGGCGATGTGGGGTTGTCGGCTGCGGGGTTTGCGGCGGTGCCGTCGGAGACTGTCCCCGACACTGTCATCGACACCGACACTGCCCCCAAAGATCCCGAAAGTCAAGGCTGGCAGAAACGCAAACTCATCAATGGCGGGTTCATCGTCGAACGCGACCCCGAAAGCCCCGGGGGATTGCTGGCCAGCTGGCGGATTCCGGACGAGGCACGGGAGTTCTTTGAGCGGCTCGCGCGATGGGGATATCCGTGTCGGTTGATGAGTGGGGGGCGGCATGAGTGGGGGGTTTCGGAGGTGTATTTTTGTAAATCAGAGGATGGGGGAGGGGGAGAGGGAGAGGGAGAGGGAGAGGGAGAGGGCAAGGCAGGGGAATGGGTGGTGGATGTGCGGTTCGGGTCGGCGCATGATTATGAGATTGTCGAGGCGGAGGGGGCAGCACAGAAGGTGGTGCCGCGGTGGGTGGGCAGGTTGCATCGCGGGTTTGCGAGGGTGTTGGTGGAGGATGCTGTGAGACGGTTGAGGGATTGGTAGGTATATTGATGAGTTGATAGCTTGGGTTTGAAGACGAAGTGTATACTACACTGTATGACACTACACTACACTATACTGCACTGCACTGTACTGCACACCCCAGATGAAGCGTGCTTGTTCTGGATTCTCTTCTAACAATCCTCCCCATGCGCGACAACCCCCCACCCCCTCCACCCCGTATACTTCACGCACACCTCCCACCCGCTCCGGATCACCTGGACATCATCCCCGGAGTCGGTCCCGCACCCCGCCCCATACAGACACAGATCGTACGCGCTGCTCGTGCTGGGGCTCTTCCACGAGAACGTGTCCACGGTGCTCGCGTTCAGCCCCGCGTCCAGCGCGGCGCACCCGTCCGTCGCGGCCACGCCCTGCCGGTGCCAGAGCGAGAGGTCGAACGAGGTCGTGTTGGGGTCGCAGCCTGGGCTGAAGAGGCGGAGGTCCCACTTTTCCTCACGCGTGTATTAGCATGAGTGTCTTTTAAATTAGGGGGGGGTTGAGGTGGGTGGGTGGGTGCCTTGGGGATAAGTGGAGGGACAGTGGACGATGCAGTGTGCAGGGTTGTGTATAGGTAGTTGAGTGTGCATGGTTTGGTTCATGGTGTGGACAAGCTAAGGCAGACGCACGTTTCTAGGCCGGAGGATATCCCGGGCATCGATCGTGGAATACGTCGTCGAGGGGATAGCGAGAGTCGAGGACAGCAGGCTGAGGACCGTGGTAAGAGTGGATGAGATGTGCATTGTGAATTGTGAATTGTCTAGAAATAACAGATGCAGTGTCCTCGCAAACGCAAATCGCCAGAAGATGCAGGTTTTCACAAGTGAGGAGTCGGGTGATCGTCAGGGTCCCATCTTATAAATAACCGGCCATCAACCCACAATTTCAGGTCTGCGGAGAAAAGACCCACTAATGCAGGTCTCCGACCAGACACTGCGAATCACAGCCTGTTTCACCTCACCAACCCTGGTAGGTACCCTGGACGGAGTCACCGACAACTCAACCCTTATTCTATTAATACATATCTCATCTCCTAGCTACCTAGTACACACCACACTCCTCTACTGCCGCCCCGGCCCTAATCGCCATGCCCGCAGAGGCAACCCCTGCAACTTCAGCACCGCCGGCTTGATGAAGAACACAAACGTCACCACTCCGATCACCACGCACAGAATATTCGTCGTGTAGTAGCCGTCGTGGATCACGTTGCAGGTGCCACCCCCGTGCACACACCGGTTGCGGTCGGGCTCCAGCGCACAAGAAAAGGCCTGTGTGACCAGCTCGCCCTTGAGAGCCTCGGCGCTCGGCGCCACCGTCGGCGGCACACAGGTCGCCTCCGTGAACATGTCCACCAGCTTGAGGATAAAGTACCGCGGGAACGTACCGCCCAGATTCGACACCCTGCCCGAAGATTAGCGTGGATCCGCCACCAAAAGAAAAAGAAAACTTACGTGGCCAACATAGTCATGTAGGTGCCCCCGATGCTCGGGTCGGCGATGCGCGCATGGAAGGCCGACACCGCCACAAACATGACCGTGTTCATGAACGTCGAGAAGATGTGCTCGCCGATCACCGTCAACAGGTACCAGAACGGCACGGCGTCGCCCGCCGGGAAGATCATCACCGTCACCTGCGCCAGCACGGCCGCCGCCAGCCGGCCCATAAACGCCCAGCACCACAGGCGCATCGGCGTGTACTCGGTCGACCACTTGCCCGCATAGTAGCCCAGCCCGATCTCGAAAGGAAAGTCGATCAGCACGACCAGCGCCATGTTGTCCTGGCCGAAGCCCTTGTCCAGCAGCTTCAAGCTGGTCACGCCGTCGTTGGCCTGGAAGCCGATCTTGGCGATCAGATGCACCAAGATGATCGTGTGGATGTTCTTGAGCTTCAGCACGCTCCACATGCTCCGATAGACATCGCTGATGCTGTCGCGCTCGTGCGTCCGGTCCTCCTTCTTCATCAGAGCCAGCAGCGTGGTCACCACGATGTAGGCCCACCCCCAGAAGACCAGGTACGAGCCCAGCGACAGCAGACCCCCGGAGGCCGGAGCGCTGCGGAACCACCGGTTGGCAAAGTCCTCGGAGTTGAAAGCCAGGAACACCGTGTACGACAGAAAGTGGCCCGCGGTCAGGCCGACCGTCTGCGCCGTCGACGCGTAGGAGATGTTGGGCGGCGACATGAGCGTGATGGCCCAGCCGTCCACGGCGATGTCCTGCGTGGCGCAGAAGAACACCAGCAGGAACCACCAGTAGGTGAACTTCCACACGCCCGCGCCGCCGTTGGCGCCCGCCGCCTCCATCATCTCGTCGATGCGCCCGCCCAGGTAGATCATGGCCAGCCCCGCGATGACCTGCACCGGTGTGATCCAGCTCTTCCGCCGCCCAAACCGGCGGCTCCAGATGGCATCCACGATCGGACTCCACAGCAATTTGAGCGAGTAGGGGTAGGAGGCGAGCGAGAAGATGCCGATCTGGCCGTACGAGAGGTAGGGCTTCAGCAGGAAGGGCACCGACCCCGTAGCCAGGCCCATGGGGATCCCCTGGAGGAAGTAGAGCACACACAGCAGCATGAAGTTTCTCCGGTCGCTCGCGGGAAGGTTGGCAAACGAGGTGGTCGTCATGGCGGGGGTTTGCGGGGTCATGGGGGGATCGTGGTCGAGGCTGAAGCTGGGACGCGCCATGAGACGGTTGGCCCGGCCCGCAGAAGACTCAATGGAGGTTTCCCTCTTGCGCATCTCGATGGAGGAATCCATGCTCTCGCTCGCGTAGCCGTTCTGGCCCGTCGAGATGGTCAGCGATGGCTTCGAGCGACGTTTGGTGACCGTGCGGCCTTTACGCTTCATCTGGGCACGGCCACGGCGGGAGGCGAGTTGGGAAAGGAGAGGTTCGTCGTGGGCTTCGTGCGAGTCCGTGTCTGACTCGTCGTCGTGGTCGGAGGAGAGATGAGTGGGATCCCCGGGATGATGATCGGAGGAGGAGTGGTCTGTGTAACGAGGGTCTAGTTTATTATTAAAAGGTCCACGGTGGGCGGTGCTGCATGCTAGATGTCGAAGTTCCACCTCTGAGGAAAGCCGCGGTCGATCCGAACGAAATGGAGAGGAAGGGTCCGCAGGGGGGACATGAAGGGAAGGTCTTAGGGAAGGAGAAGCAGAAGCAGAAGGAGAAGATAAAGGAGGGACTGGAACTGGGTCGCCGGCGTTGGAATGATGCATCCATTCGACGTAGTGGAGCTGGGAAGGAGAGAGAAGCGTGCGGTGGGTGCGGCGCGGTGCAAGTTCCCGATTTCTTGGAGGCAAAGGGCAAAGGCAAGCTGGCCTCAGTGGGAATTCCCCTTGTTTGGGCTTGGCTGGGTTGAAGTGGATTGGGCGGGCCGATGATTGGGTGGGGAGGAGAGAGACTTTTGTTTGACGAAGGATTCACGTCAAGATTATTGATTGATTGATGCTGAGTGATCGGCTCTAGTGATGCAGATGCAGATAACAAGCTATGGGGAGGGGGATGACTAGTGGGAGTGCCAACAAGATTACAGATCAGTTTCTTTGGAGTAGTCCACGAACAACAGTCTAAATACGTATCTGGCCACGTCTCCCGCAGGACAATCAACGTTTATTAAACCCTTCTTTGGGTTATTTATTGAATTTTCCATCGAAAGTTAAGCCCGCGACCCAACCCGGTGGATCTGCCGATAACGAACCTTCACGTGACATCTCACTCCAATTCAGGTCCTGTCAACAAACACTGCATACACCCATCCATCACCACCACCACCCCCCATCTTCAAACGCACCCCAACAACAACAAGAAAACCCTCACAACATGTCCACCCCCTCTCTAAACACAGAAGAAGAAACCGAATCCCTCGATTCCGAAATCTCCACCATCCGCGCCGAACGTCCGTTCCCCCCTCCCTTCCCCCATCCCAAACCCCCAACTAACGCCCCCGCCAAACAGTCCAGACCCTCCACCACCGCCGCCGCATCCTAACAAACAGCCTCCTGACCTCGCGCCCCCTCCAACGCCTCGCCAAATCCCAATCCCAATCCCAATCCCCATCTCAAACAACAGCAACCGCCCCAAGATCCTCTCAAAAATGGACCGACCTCTCCCCGCTCCTCCACACCTCCGCCCTCCACGCCGACCTCAACCACCACCGCATCGCCTTCTCCACCACCGCCTTCCCCTTCACCGATCCCTCGCCCTCGCCCGTCCCCTCCGAGGCCAACAAGAGTCTGATAGGGTTGCGCATTGACATCTGCGCCCGGGACGGGTCGTACGTCAAGCCGTATTACATTCTGTTGCGGAAGGGGGCGTTGCACCGGTCTACGGGAAGCGACGCGGAGGAGAGGACGGGTAAGGGTGGGAGGGGGGGGAGGGTGCTGTACGTGCATCGGCACACGGTTCCCCCGGTGGTGGATGTGGGGGCGTTGGAGCGGGTGTATTTGCCGCGAGCTGGGGGGGATGCAGCCCGGGGAGAAGAGGGGGAAGGTGGGGAGCAGCTCAAGCCGTGGAAGCGCAGCCCCACGAAGAAGCAGAATCTGAAGGGCTTTCTGCGCGAGGTGCGGCGGCAGCTGGTCGTGTGGCATGTCCGTTGTGATGGGGTCCGGTATCTGCGGGAGCGGTTGGGCGTCGTCAGGCGGGGCGAGGGGCAAGACGCGGACGCGGACGAGGAGAACGGGGTCTGGGAGAGGGATGTGCTGGCGGAAGAGCCGAACCAGGAGTCCAAGATCGCGAGGAATGATCTGGGGATCGTCGCGTTGGGGGCCACCGCGTTGGAGGCGGTCTATGTGCGCGTCGAGTGGGTGGATGGTCGGGTCGGGCGGTTCAAAATCTCCAATGCGGGGTTGGTGGAGCGGGCGGTCGTGATGGGGGACACGGGGAGGGATAAGTTGATGGAGGCGGTCATGACGGGGGGCAATGGGAGGTTGGAGACGTTGCTGGATCGGTGGAGGAAACACGCGTCTGAGTTGAGGGGGTCTGCTGCTGCTGCTGCTCCTGTGTCGGTTGGGGATGGTGCGTCGCAGACGGCATCGGAAGCGTGATGCTGATCGCTTCTTCTTCGTCTTCCTTTTTTTTTTTTTTTTCTAATGTGCTGCCTCCTAGCGAGTCTTTTCCTATACCTACACACGTTCAGGCATTGGTATCTATTATTCTGTCACAAACCAAGTAAACAAGTGCCCATAAATCTATCAGGCTGAAAAGGAGCCAGGGATATCCAAAATCAGCGCTATGCACGTGAGGGCAAGGTATATCCGCTATGATGTATGTATGTCTGAGGCCGGCACCAAGTCGACTCAACAAGAACAAATGTCAAAAAGGGCGGGAATAGTAATTACAAGATATAGGGTTGGCATCCAAGGCCGAATATGACACATTAGGGGGACTGCATATATGCATGAGGAGATCCGAGAATCGGGGCAAATAAAGGAAAGGGGTATCACGTAGACATCACATCATAATCAAAGCACCTGTCCCCTTCTCTTCGTCCGGGTGCACCTCCTCCTCAAGCGCTGGCAGCTCCGGTCTGCTCGGCCACACAGATGGCCGAATCGCGCGTCTCATAGTTCGGGTCGCTGAAGGATAAAGGGGGCAAGGGTCCGTACACCTTCCCGTGTTGCGTCCCCAGTTTGGTCCGCAGAATGGCCTCTTCCAGGTTCCATCGGTGTATCAACCGTGCCTTCTTTGCATCGAACGCCTGGACGACAGCCATCTCTTCCTGTTGATGGGCTTGTTGCATTTGCGCAAACTCTATAGCGTGTTTGTCGATCAGCTCGTCAAGTTCTCTTTCCATCCGGGCAATGGCCTCCTGCAATCGCAGCTCCTGTCGGTCGCGGAGCACTTTGATCTTGGCCTCGTGTAACTGATCCATCGATTTGTGGTCGTGGTACTCCTGCGCTAGCTGGGCCTTGTGTTGCGCGGTGAACTTGCGGGCGGGGGTGGTCTCCGGCCCTGACCCTGCCCCTCCTGGCGACGGGGGAGGACTGGAATTATTGAAATACCCCTCCATGTGTTTGATGCGGGTCCGCGAATTCATCTTCGCCCGTTCAAACTCCCGCATCTGGTCCATCTCGATCGTCAGCTGACGTTCTTCCATCCGAGCAGCGTCGTTGATGTTCTTCACAGATGTTAGCATGACGAGTTTCGTTAAGTGGTACGAGGGCGTACCTTTTCGCGTTTCTGCGCCTCAAGATCCTTGTTCGCCGCAAGTCGTTCGGCAACAATGGACTGCTGAGTTTGGCGAAGACGCATCGTGAACGCATCCTGGAAGAGATTGTGTCGATTCAGCTCCATCACTTGACGCTCCCGCATGAGACGCAGCTGCTCGTCGTTCTGACTCCGCTGTAGGGACTCATGATCGAACGCGGGTATCTCAATCCGCAGCACTCCGCTCCCGTCGCCGGATGATCGGGCTTCCTGCGACTCCGACGGCTTGGATTCCACCCGAACCTGCTCGATCCCCTTACTACCCTTGGCGATAGTGATTTGCGCCGCCGGAGGCAGGAGCACGGCCGACGGCGACCGCTTCTTGCGAAAATGGATCTTCTCCATCGCCGACTTCAGCGTCGATTTCCGTCTTTCCTTCTTGTCGCTCGGGATCACGCTGATCATCGAATGGCGGTTGCTCGGCGGCGCCCCCGCGGCCAAATTCGTATCTATCCCCGGGATCAGTCTCCCCTCACATGAACTATAAGAGGTCGGTCGGGTGGACAGTGAGGCGATCGAGCGAGCACTACCATTGTGGATGGGTTCGGAGGAGACAGTGAACTCGGAGAGAGACGAACCGAGGAGATCGATTGCGGTGGTCTGGTGGGACGGTGTGATATCGTATGCGGAGTTGCGATCGGTGGAGGATCTGGTGGACGAGATGATCGGTGAGGACGAGGAGAGATCCACCATCCCAGAAGCGATGGACGCGGTCAACGATGCGACCAGCTCGACCTCTGGGACGTTCAGACCCAGCTGGCGGGCCTCATCGATCAGTTTTTGCTCCTGCGCCGTCTCGGCTTCCTCAGAAGGCAGTTGGAGAACCTCCCGGCGGTAGTGAGACTCATCGATCTCTGCGTAATTAGGGTGCTCCATGATGCGATTGCAGACGAGCTCTGTTCACAGTCACCCATGGAGCTTGTATGTATGTGTGTGTGTGTGTGTGTTTGTGTGTGTGTGCGGGAGAAGTGAAGCTGCGGAGAGGCACGGAAACAGGTGAAGGAAGAGAAGTGGTGGTGAGGGGTAGAAAAATGATATATAGAAAAATTAAACAATGACGATAAGAGACAATAAGGGGGACGGACGGAAGTTTCAGGGACACGAGTCGCCAGACGCTAAGACACTCGTCCACAGTACTAGAAGCACGGTGGACGAGATGGAGGCGCCCAAGAGCAGCATCCGACTTGCGGGGAGGGGCAAAGTAAGTCTCCAAGCAAGACACTGGGTGGGAGACAGAAAGAGAGAGAGGAAGAGACTCTAAGGAACACGCCGCTGGCAGAATAGGAGAACAACAAGAAAGACCGTGGATTGAATGAGGAGACAGACTATCACCTAGAAGTGGGCTAATGAGAGAGCAGATTACTCCTGCTGCTGCGGGCCAACTGTGCGAGCAAGCACCACCAGGGACTGGGAAGCCAGGACAAGCAAGCGACTGGAACCTGATTTGGGCCTCAAGTATCCGTAGGTGGTAGGTAGACTAAGTAGACTAACTTGCCAACTTAGCACTGAGTAGGTGGGTTCTTTTGTTTCGGTCATTCATGGGTTCCATATTATTCATTCATTCATTATTGTTACTGAGTATAATTGCGGATTGCGACCCACGACCCGCCTGACCGAATGATTCCTGATTCCTCCGGTCCATCCATAGGTCAGTCAATTCAGTAGTGGGTAAGTTGGTTGTGATCAGACCGTGCGTCCCTGCGTGCATCCGAAGTCAAAGAAAAGGAGAAAAAAAGAGAAAAGAAAATTATGATTAATCTTTGAAGCATGATCGATCGTCTGCAGTGATGCAGTGATGCAGTCAGTGACAGTGACAGTGACAGTGCTAGGAAGGGAAGTGACTCCGGGGAAAGGAGAAGCCGTCAGAATGCTGTCACGGCAAGTCGGGAAATCGGGAATTGACTGACTGAACCTTAGTTAACTTAGTTACTCTTTGCTAGAGGGACTCAGCTGCCCGTGCCCTGGGCTGCCAGGCTGAATGAGGATTATTGTTCAGCGCCGATTGAAGGCACCCCCGTAACTCGCCCATGGTCGGAAGTAACAGCCGCCCGGATTGGGCCACTGAATAGGGCATAGGGTAGGTCAGTTCAGGGCAGGTCAGGGCAAGTTCAGGGCAAGTTCAGGGCCAGCTGCAGATTTCTCGGCGCTACCCAGAACCGTGGTTTCAAACCCATGGCCGATGGAGTCCACCGTCAGGCACCGCCGCTTCAGATTCCCCTCGTCTGCACACCACCTGACCATCCAGGTTCCACTGCTCCAGATCTCTTAATCTCGCCGTCATGGACGTTGGGGAACACTATCCAGGACAGTACTAGACTTTAACAGGGGGAGACAAATAGTGTCATGATCGTCCCAGGTTAACGGCTTCTAGAGAGCTTCTTGAGCTCCGCTTAGTGCTTTTCTAGGCAGGAGGGGATGGCACGATGTCTTAGTCTGGCTCAACCATCATTCCAGGAGTTCACCGCATCAGTTGTTCCCGCATTCTGACCTGCATGACCCCATATGTACGATCTTCGGATTATCACACCATTAATAATATTGGATTATGAGATTACATTTTTTGTTTTCAGAATTTATCTCAAACAAAAATTGCTATGCGGACTGTGATTCTCCGAGATAGAAAGCTACTCTCTCTCCCCCTCCTTTCCCTAACGCGATAGCATCGCCCCAGCCATTGCGTATGTCTTCTCTCTAGCATCCCACTGGACGGAGCCCGGCAACGCCCGCTTATCAAAGCCGTGCTCGCAAGCTTGCATACGCACTTGCACCACCTCGCGCTCTTTGCCGGGCTCCTTGGCGATTCTCTGGGCGAGGGTCTCCGCCTCAACCGCCAGGCTATCACACGCCGCCGTCACGATCATCACGCGATCAGGGAAGCGGTCCGGGCTCGCATAGAGCGGTGAGATGCGGGGATCCCTGGTATCAAACGCCCCGTGCGTGTAACATGCGTCGAAGAACCTCGACATGAAGAGCGGAATCGCTTTCCCGGACGTATCGGGCGGCACCTTCAGGCTGGGGTCCGTATGGATGTCCACGACCGGGTAGACCGCGATCACGGAGTGGAAGGTCTCCGGGGGGAAGAGATTCGCCGACGCCGCCAGCGCGAAGTTCCCGCCGGCGCTGAACCCGGACAGGGAGACGCGGCTGAGGTCGAATCTGTCCGGTTGGCTGAGCACCCACCGCACCACATCCTCCGCGTCATTCAGCGCCGCGGGGAAGGGGTGCTCGGGCGCGAGGCGGTACTGGACATCGAGGACGGTCCGGTCGGTCTCTCGACTCATCTGCCGACAGAAGGGGTCGTCCGCGCCGTGGCGCGGGAAGATGAAGCCGCTGCCATGGAAGTTCACCAGCACCGGTGTGGGTTTGGCGGTGGGAGACGATGTGTTGCGATACAGGTGGACTTTGATCGTTCGCCCGGCGTCGCGCGACTGTATTTGCAGGACTTCATCGGGGCTGGCGTTGGGGAGTTTGCGGGCAAAGTATCGCCTGAAGAAGACGGCGAGGAGCTTGTAGTAGAGGTAGGTGAGGAAGAACATGGTGTGCGTGTCGACAAGGTCACAGCGTCCCACCGGCAAATAGGCAAGGCTTGATGATTCAAGCAATGGCTTATCTGCCAAGAGGGTGTCAGAACCTAGGTTCCAGCTGCATCGACAGGCACCAATGATACATTAAATAGGCGTGTTACGTAGTCGGTAGTTGGTGGTCGGTCCGTCTGTGCCGTGGAGCGGACGCTCCACTCGGACCGATGACGCCATCATTTTCCACCGAGGCCGATGCTAGAGTAAACCAAACCACTGCAGGATAAATGCAATTGTTTCTTTGCTAGGAGTACGAGTAGACGGCATTCTCTAGAGGCACGAGTTGAAATTGCCTTGCTAACAATACAGGGAAGAGGTGGATATACTATAATACTTGGAGAAATAACTGAGATACCTGAGATACCCTGAAAGACACCGCTCTCCACCGCCAAACCTAGTAAGTTACACACTGCAAAGCATTGGACCTTCGCTATATTGCCGGGCCCCTTTTCCCCCTTCTACTTCAAGAAGACAGCTACTCTTGTGCTCCCGAATTTTCGAGGTCGATTGAACTCAACTCATTTCTAGCATGCTTTGTGGTCAAGTCAGCTAGGAGCCTTATGTAGCAATGAGTTTGGAAATGGTCCAACGTTTGTCAACCTGCGATAAATTCATTTAACAGACTCTAGGCCGATAGCGGCCTCCTCAATCGCATTATGTGCATTGTAGCCTTTCAATATCAATTGGTCCTACCAGTCAAGAAGTCATGCGAAAGAACGGTTGTTCAATCGTTATCTTATCGCCTCCCCTCGCCGTGCCGTCATGTCTGCTCAGGGTAAGGATTTACAATAGACGTGCTGTCCGATGCATCCCAGAATGAGACAGACATCTACTAAGTACAAGCATTCGGTATTATCCTTATCTAGCTTCTTTCAGTCTGCTCCTACCAATGAGAAGAGTAAGATACTTAGTTAAAGTCTGAGTAATATGACTCCTCTGCCACAAGCCTTCTGTGCCCCATCAACCAGGCAGAAACACTTAGTCTGACGGCAACCTGGAACTAAGCAACCATCCTTGTAGATTTGCGGGGTTATTTAGACCCCGTCTGGAAGCACCCAACATCCAACATTCAACATCCTTCCTCTCCCAGCACTTCTTACCTTCCCATTATTATTCTCAATCTCACAGCAGCCGACTCACTAGCTACACATATCCCCCAGAACAGAACACAACAGAAAAATGAACAGCCTGCCCCCCGCGCAACGACGCCCGCGCCGCCGTCGCGGCAACCCCCGCTGCGGCCCCATGCCCCCGCGCCGCCTCTCGCCCTCCTCCTACCAGATCCCGCAGGACCTGAGTCCCTCCCTCCCCGCCATCCAGCAAACCGCCTGCCCACTATTCACGCACATCCCCGCCGAGATCCGCAACAAGATCTACTACTACACCCTCGAGTCGTCCTCCTCCTCGTCCTCCTCGTCCTCCTCCACTTCAGAAACTGCATCAACCACCTACGCCCAGCAAGCCCTCTACTACCGCCCCGGCTTCAAGGCCCCGAAACGCATCTCGACCGCCCTCCTGCAAACCTGCCAGCAGATCTACAGCGAGGCCTCGCTCCTCCCGCCGGCCATCAACCGGCACACCTTCTGGTGCCACCGCCCGCCGCCGCACGTCCGCCACGCCGCCTCCCCGGCCGACTACTTCGCGCGCATGACGCCCAAGCAGCGCGGCGCCGTGCAGGAGCTCCACTTCTTCACCCAGCAGTATTTCCTCGAGGACTCGTGGGCGCAGGTCTGGGCGTCCGTCCGGGAGAACGAGGCCTGGCAGGCGCAGATGCGCAAGGGGAAGCGGAAGCTGGAGGAGGCAAACGCAAACTCTGGCGAGGGGGACCGGGGCGGCGGGGAGGACAACCACCCTGGCGATCGCTATCAGGAGAACGGGGTGGAAGGCCGGGGGAGCAAACGACGCGCCGGTCCAGCATTACCGTCATTGGGGCTGGAACCCGACGAGACCTCGGATGTCGGGGTCCTGGCCCCGAAGCGCTTGACCATCACGCTCAGGCATACGGATTGGTGGTTCTGGGAGCATAATGAGCCGTTGGGGATCGATCCGTTTCGGCCGGGGAGGACGAAGGCGGAGGAGATGGAGATGGGTGTTCGTGGGCAGCAGCAGCAGCAGCAGCGGCGGCGGCCGTTGACGGCCTGGGAGGAGGGCAGGGTCTGGGGGAATCAGTTCAAGCTGTTGCCCAGTTTGGAGGAGTTGGTGATTGAGTTTGAGACGGTGATGCGGAAGAGGGACCAGTTGGATGCGATTGTGCAGATGGCGCGGGACTGGCGGTTTCCGTTGGTGGTTGACGAGGAGGAAAACGGGGAGAAGGTGTTTCTGGTCGCGGAGGAAGGGTCGCGGCGCGCGTATACGTGGATCGGGGCCAAGGAGGAGATCTTGCGAGATGTGGTCATGGGGGCTGCGAGCAGGGGCGGGAACGGGCAACAAGGAGGTGATGCTGGTGATGCTGCTGCGGTCAGGCCGCCGCCGAGGCTGGTGCCGTTCGATGCGGAACAGGAGTTCAGGACCGCTGCTGCTGCTGCTGCAGCGAGTCAATCACAAAAAGGCGAGGGGGATGCTACTGCTGAGCAGAGTGAGCCGAAGAGCAATGGAGATTTTGATCCGGCGACGGAGGAGAAGTTCTACGTCGTCTTTCTAACGTGGCGGAGGCAGCGGATCAATTGACCTTGTGGTTTGCGAGATCTAATTTGAACATAAGGCTTGATCGGGCGACTTTTATCTGGCGGTCTATGCCCTTCGGTCACGATATCACTTGAAATTCTTATGGTGTTGGTAATGTGTACTTTATTAATGAATCAAGCACATATTCAGATTCAACAGCGGGTGCAACTCATCTATCGTTGAAATTATCCTTCTTTCAAACATTACTTAGGCATCTTAATAACATGTTGCGATACATAACTCCATAACACATGCACAGCCGTAGATGTCAGGGACCCAGCCCTGCCTGGGTCATCATGTAACCGGGAGGTCAAATGCTCCTCCCACGCCTTGGCTTGACATAGCCCAGAAGGTCCAACAGGGGACCTTCCCTTCCGTTTCTTCACTTCCAATCAATAACCGGCACATAACAAAAGAACCAGATCACAAACTCTTTTGACTTCTGCCTCAATTCGACTGCCTCACCGGTCAAACTTCTTCAGTTCCAAGTACCGCAGCGGCGGGTAGACGAGCATGGCCCACGAGCAACCGACCCAGATGCCCAGATCGGCGCCGTCGGCGCCCACCATCTTGGCGATGGGGCCGACATACCAGATCTGGTCCATGCAGACGATGGCGCCGGCCCAGCCGATGAGGAAGGCGGCCAGCGCCGCGAGGCCGAGGGGCAGCTTGGCGCGGTCGGCCCAGGCGTCCCAGTCGAAGCCGCGGGTCCGGCGGAAGATCAAATGCTCCTCGAGCGCAATCGTCAAATAGATGGTGACCCAGTAGCCCATGAGGGCGAGGAAGTTCTCGAAGATGTCGTAGAGGTGGTTGCGGCCGCCGAGGGCGCACGCGGTGTAGATGATCGTGCTGACGCAGGCGAGGGTCCAGCGCGGCAGCCGCGCCAGGTGCCTCCCCATGATCTGGAAGCCCAGCGTGGCCGAGTACGTGCCGGGGATGTTGTTGGAGATCAGGCCCAGCGCGATGATCACCCCCAGGAACTTGCCGAACCCGCCGAGCCCGTCGTAGCCGGCCAGGATCAGTGCCCCCGAGGACGTGTCGTAGGCGTCGGCCCACGCCGGGTTCGTCAGGGTGCCCGAGGCTAGGCCCACGCCCATCAGGTTCGCGAAGGTTAGGGACAGGCCCAGGCCGAAGAGAACGGACACGAAGGTCTTCCATTTGGAGGTGGTCGGTGGGAAGTAGACGAAGAAGTCGGCGCCCGCGGGAGCCCACGCGACGGAGCTCGAGAGGCACAGTGAGAAGAAGGTCAGGCGGTCCGCGCTCAGGGTCGCTGTGTTCCCGCTGGACACGATGGAGGTGTCGAACTTGGGGCCGGCGCAGCCGACGAGCACGAACATGGCGACGAGTTGTGGCGCCCAGGCCCATCTGGGATGGTCAGTATACTCCCGGGACTTTGGGGGAATGGGGAACATAAGATGGATGGGCTTACCTTTCATAGGCGTGAAATGGCTTCATACCGAATACGACGACCAGCCAGGTGATGATGGCGACAATGATGATACCAACGACAACAGTCATCTTCCCGTCGGCCACCGCAGCCAACTTTTATGATTTTAGCAATCGCTCTAGAATGCTCCCAGTAGAAGGGCCAACTCACGATCTGACCACCAACCAAACAGTCGATCATTCCATATCCAAGCATAATAATGATGTTCAACAGACAGGCGATCTTGCTGGGATAATAGCCCATGAAATATCTCGCCACGACCTGGAACGCCACCTGTCAGCGTTTTCATCGATGTGCTATAGGCCATCATCACTAACCATCGTCCGATTGCCACTTAGCGGTCCAAAGGTCGCCATGTATGCCACCCCAGCAGCCCCCAAGAAAGAGCCAAAGGTGGCACAGAGGGCAGAGTCCACAAAGCTCAGCGAATATCCCAACGGGCCGTACATACCGACGGCGACGTTGTTGGCCGTGATACTGGTCGAGAACCACAGAACGCCCATTTTGAGATAGTCGGCTGTGGTCACAGAACTATGCCGTTCCGTCTCAGGCACTCTCTCGATACCTCGCTTCTCAAGTAGCTTGTGAGTGAACCTTGAAAACATGTTGGCCTCTCCTGAGTCGGAGGAGGCAGAGAGCGAAGCTCTCATGGCCTTCTCTTCGTCCTGTATGGAAGCGGCCATGCTGAATTCAGACTGCTTGGGGCTGGGGAGATTGGCAGAAGCCGTGAGTTGTTCCTCTCGAGTAGGGAGGTAGCGGCGAATCCCGAGAGAGCAACGGCAGTAGATAAGAAGATTAGGTCGAGAGTTGAGCTGGCCCAGCCTGCATGACGGGAGAAGGAACACGAGAAGAAAAAGGTACGGAGGAGTTGGGAGGGATATGATACCCTGCTTATAGAGCTAATGAGTTAACTATCAGCCAATCCTCTAATCAATGTAGCGACGGACATAGTCTTCCTTTTTCATCGCCAAGCCGGTTTAAGTAAGTTCAACAAGATTGTCAGAATTAATTTATCATCTTGGCAGTCTGGATTTTTTCTTGCATTTTTTTTTTCTTTTCCGCCCAGAACTTTTTGTCGGCCGGGAGTCCGGGACAAGCCGCCACTCAATGCTTAGGTGGGCTTAGCAATGCTTAGCGAAATGGGCTAACAACCAACTTAACTTCGGCCTCCCGTTGCTGACCCATGGATGCTGCGTGCCATCTGCCATCTGCTCCCTGCAGGCATCGACGCCTCGTGCTTTAACCCTCTTTGCTAGCCCTGTCAGGCTGCCCGGTCTTCTAGCTTATTCCCGTTCCAGAAGTCTTCATAGCACGGGTGCGGCGTGAGCAGGGGTGCAATTGTTCTTTTGTTCTGCTCTGCTGCAGGTGCGATTTAGTTCAGACGCGAAGAGGGACGCTAAGACCAAGCTGGGCCATGAGGCCGGTAGGTACTCGAAGTAGTCTGCAGTGGTGCCGCCGATGCCGTTCCGATAGCAGCTGCTGCCAGATTTGTTGAGATTAGAACTAACTCAAGTCGCATTTGTGGCCTGAGAGTAGAGAAACCTTGAACACTACTAGGCTATCCAGGTCTTCAACAGTACACTATTGATTGGTTCGCCTGGTTGAAACCACGGTCGGAGCAGCTTCCTATCGAGTACTGTCCTCTTGGTGGAATGACACAAATGTACAGTACTGTACTGCATGTACGTACATTGCAATACCTCAGCGTGTATGGAGCCAGCACGTGCCCCGCTTGACCGGGAGGTTTACCCGCCCTTCCGTCTGCTCCAGTCGCTCTCTGTCCTCTCCTTCCCCTCTACCTCTCCTTGGCCATCATTGGTCTTTCGCTCTAGTCCGTTCATTGCCACGGTCAAAATTTATCTCCACGTTGGCAGACTAGTCGCATGCTAAAAATCATACTCCATCGCACCTTTCCCCATTGCATTAGTCGAAGTTGGCTCTAGACCGACAACCCGCATCGATACCCGGAGCAACTCAAGAGACAGGAGGTTCCCCACCTATCATTCGCGTCGCAGATACCATGCCGAAGCAGTACACGGTGGCAGAGCCCAGGCTACAGCTATTTCGAATCGACTGCAGTCCTAGTCGGCCACTTGCGGGGCCTTGAAGAAAAGAACTACGAACTGCGACTTGCCACAAAACTTCCAATCAGTTTCTAGCCTCTCAAAAGTTTAGCCGGCTACCTGCAATCTTATGATTGCCGTTCCACGCTGTGGTGGAGGAGGAGGAACACGCAGCTACTCAATTTACGTCCAAATGAATCCCACTCAAGGTCGTCCGTTCTCCCACTTCTCCCATCATGACTCGTGGAGGTCGGCGGAGAAGATGGACAGGCCACTACGTATTGCAGCCCACAATCAATGAGCCTATCAAGACATGCAGCCCTTAACGAAGGACTTGCAGTGGGTATGAACCTGCACCGTGGTGCTTCTGGGAAATAATGATCGGATCGTCACGATTCATCTCCTGAGTCCTGACTTGGCCAGTAGCCTGGTGGATCTTGGGGTCTGGGTACGGAGAACCCCGACCTCTTAGGTAACACGACGATGGATGATCAGTCGACCCTACATAGGCTATGGGTTCTGATGCATCGAACAGCTGGAATGCTGCATGAGTTGTGCGTGTCAGCATGCATGTCATTATTAGTCAGTCTCCTCCACCAGCGTGCCTGATGTGCGAATTCCAAATGCGGTCCCGCCAGGTCTGTTGCTGATTCAGGGGGCACCTGCGCTCAAGGCTGGCAACGACAGCCCACCGTGTCAGAAATTGATGTCCAGCAAAATTAGATCCAGTCGGCAGTTGGCCAGGGACGGCTACCTACACGCTCATCGACGCTGATTCGCCACCACTCCGGCCGTACATGCCATGCAACTTGCCAGAAGAGCGGATGAAGGATGTACTAAATAGATTGCAATCCTGCAGCGGCCAGCCAATTCTTCAGTCTGAAGTGGGTCGAACTTTTGTAAGCACTTTATATCCCTCTAGACTTGTTGCGCCTCTGTCTCCCTTTTCATAAGAAGTTACTGCCTAGCATTTCTCCCATACTGAGTACCTGACTATGCTATCCTCATAAAGCCCTCGTTGTAATGATGGCCAGTGATGGCGGTGGCTCTGCGCATGATCTGGTGGTCACCACCTGGGTAATGTACAGCATCGCAATGCTGTTGTTTGTCGTGCGATTGTATGTATCAGATGCTGACTCGGTCATTTTGGTTGCTAATTGCTAACTTGCCTTACAGATATGGACGATGGCTCAGAATGCGCTGGGTGTTTCAGGTCGAAGATTACCTTATGTTTGCGGCGGTGGTAAGTTTGCTTGCAGACTGACGGGCTTGACCTTCTGGCCCGAAGCTAAGTCATTGTTCCGACTAGGCTTTCTATACAGCATTTGCCGTCACCAACATCAAGATTGCGGAGGGAGGAGGAAGCAATTTATACAAGCCTGGAGAATATGAAACCTTCACCGCCGCCGAGATCGCTGCGAGGGTCAAAGGATCCAAGATCGAGTTCGCCTCGGAAAATGTATGGTACAGTCTTCCACCATGGTACATTTGCAAAGTGAGACCTAACGCAACCATGATCCAGTGCCAGCTCTGCACGATCTATTTACTGAAGGCTTGTATGCTGATGGTCTACTTCCGACTCACGTAAGTTAGACTTCCATCGACTTCGAGCCAGAGTGTGTGCCTGACAGGAATAACCACAGAAAAAATCTATGGCAAAACCGTGTGGTGACCATTTGTGCTATATATACGTTATGCGGATGGATCAGTTCAGAGCTGGTACTATTCCTCGAGTGCAGGCCTTACTTGTCCGGCTACTGGACCCTACCTCCTCCGAATGAAATCTGCTCGACTTATCGTATCTACGAGGCTGTGCAAGCGGCTATGAATATTAGCTCTGACGTTGCAATTCTCTGTGTCATGCTCCCGATGTTTGCCCGCGCGCAGATGGCGTGGAAGACCAAGCTGCCGGTCATCGTTGTCTTCTCAATGGGCATCGTGGTGGTACGTCCGACTTGAACCTTACATCGCCCGACAAACTTTTGACTGATTCTCTGACTTGTGTCCAGCTTGCTTGTGCTATTACTTCCAAATATTTCACCTTTCGGGATATCTACGACACCAGCTATCAGTTTTGGTACCTGCGAGAGGCCTCCATCGGCATGTACGTCACGAACCTGCCTTTTGTGTGGTCTCTGGCGAGATCAACGATCTCCTTCCTCAAGTCGAGCAATTATGTCGGCCAGGGCAATTACAACGACCCGAGATACGGGACAACAAATCCTCATACCAACGAGACCCGTTCCAGGCCGGGCAACGGCACGCGTTCCACTCGACATTTTGCGAGCATTTACGAATCCCGCACGGTTCGTACGGAGATACTGTCACCATCGGAGAGCGAGGAGAACATCATTGAGATGGGTGGGATGGGCGGAAGCGTGACCAAATCGGCCGGGTCATCGCAGGAGAGTGGAGATCGGGGATGGTCCCAATCGGACGGTCATGATGACCAGTTCATTCGGAAAACTACGGAGATAGTCATTCAGAAAAGCTGATCAGCTGGCTATGCTGGAGAGCATGCTTTTGATGTACCGACCGAGGCAAGCGAATGTGTTGGGGAAACTGCCGGCAATGATCAGAGCAACCGTGGCCAGCACAAGCTCGAGACTCTCGCACAGCTAACGGGGTCTCATTCAGCTGCCTATCTCCGCTACAATTCCCACCTTGACCGGTAGAACAGACTATCGCTTTGGCCAAATCCACACAGTGTCCGTTTATTCCTCCGATCATCCATGCTGCTTCGGCCCACGCCCAGTTACTACTCATGTGCACGAGGAGATTGAATAGGATGCGTCAGCTGTCCTTATGGAGTCGATTCAGTGATCAGCGGTGACTTATCCTGGAATGTCAAAATATTATTAATACTATTTGAAGTCCCACTGTCCACAGTGGTAAGGCGAAAGAGGGAGTACGTCAGCCTGCGAGAGGCTAGCTTGCACTTGGTGGGCTAGCCGAGATCGAGATTTTCCAATCTCGCACTCCGCGATTACGAGGTTGATTGGCACAGATCGAACGATGCTGACTCCTTTTATGACTTTATTATTTAATACTAAACAGGATCTCGTTATTTAATACCTCACGACAATGGCAATGAATAATCAACTCAAAGCTCTTCATAGGCTGCTTCTGCTACAGGTCATAGACCGGGTCGCACACACCACATCCGAGATCCCCCCTCCGGTGGAGTAAACCATAGTTTTGCATGTGGGCTAGTGAGCTTATTCTGTCCCGGTGACGGATTCTGCCATGTGCTTAAGGTGTCTACTATGTAGTAAGCTGCCACTCTTCTATAAGTGATACAAGCTGCAATATCTCCGCTGGAGAATTTATGTTACAAGTGAACGCATGGCGCGCACTGCATCTCGACCTGCTACAAGAAGGATCGAGTCTGTGGGATTTGATAGAGATTCCCAGAATGTCTACTGCTCACTTGACTTGTGGATCTTGGAGATTCCCACTTATCTGACGCTAGCAGGTTTCAGATGTCTATAATTGCTGGGGCCTTTGCTAATCTTGTGAGGGGGAGATCGAAATACTCATAGCTTACATAGTTGATTTATTTACTAGATATATTGGTAATATTCTCTGAGAAGGGTTGTTTCACTAACTTGATGATCAGAAGCTTCCATTGTGGATGGAACATCATTTCTCAAATGAACTTTTGTTTTTTTTTTTTTTTTTTTTTTTTTTTTTTTGTGTTTAGATCGGTCTGGGTGGAAGATATATAGACCGATGTCCATTTGTGAAAACCTCTCCGATTGCATATCCAGCAGGATTAATGTAGCCAGTTGTGTAAGCCCCCATGCTATTGACCAAGTAATGTGCGAAAGAAATTGTCTCCTCTTAATCTGTATATTCATCAAGATGGAGGTTTATGTCTTGATTGTTCGCCGTTCATTTCTCTAAGTCGGTAAAGATAGAGTTACGGCCGAGAGAGTATATCAATATAATCGAAAATCAGGATCAAATTGCTTCCAATGCTGGGGCATCCGGTTTGGTCACTAGAATTGTCAATTTAATAAAAGAAGTAGAGGTGTCTAGCTAGAAGCCAGGCTCCCAGGCTGCCTCTACAGGTGCACCGCCACGTGTGTGGCAGCCGAGCACGGCCACGATATGATGCCGCCCAACACATCCCGTGTGGCGCGCATCCGTCACTCCACCGCTTTCATCACCATCATCGAGAGGCTTCCTTATCATTCATATGCTCAACGGTAGTGGGTCAAGGTTGCTGTTGCCATATTACACTTCATCTAGGGCTGTCGCTCTCACTCTTATCAACTAAGCTGAACTTCAAAATATTCCAGGGGTGGTAGCTACAATGAATCACTCCGGGGACACCAAGTTCACCGTCTTTATCCGCCTGCCATGCCCCCGGGGGGATTTTGTGGATCCTCCCCCGGTACTTATTTAGCCTATTTCATCGGAGATGGAGCAAGCGCTGACTTCAGTAGATGGAATGGAATGCAGCTAAGGATCAGGCTCTCTGGGATATCCTTTCGCGGCCCTCGAAAGGCGATGATCTAGATTGTTAGTCCTTTATGGAACCTCCACCCCATACTAAGTACAGCAACGGCTGACGGACCCAGGGAAAGCATTGTACCGACACATAACACCCCCTCAGTTCCACATAAATGCTGACCTTTGTCTGGTCACAGAGCAGATCACTTCGAAGTCACACTTCAGTTCCTACTCCAGCAGGCAGCATGGTTGTACGACCGTCAGCTATCACAAGTGCGCGCGCAAATGCGCAAAGTGCCGACCACGCAGTCAACGTCTACATCGCCCGCTCCCGGCTCGGTATCCGGCAGTGCTGCCCTCGGTCAAGCTAAAGCTGCCGCAAGCAATGGTATGGGTCTCTCAACGAGTCGATCTGTTTTCGTTTGCTGACTGCTCAAAGCTCCGAGAGCTCCAAGTCGCCTGGCGCAACAGAAGGAGTCCCTGCCGCAACGAGGTAAGTTGCATAGCTCACAGACTGTCCATATCAACTTGTCACTGTAAGCCTGGTGCTGAGGACAAGAAGCCCCGATCCCCAGACGCACAAGCTCGACGACAACCATCAATCAACTAAAGCCCGCCCGAGAGCCGTTGCGCGACGAACCACCTACTTCCGAGCCAAAAGAGCTAGGCCGCGAGGCTCATGCTCCACGGCCCTCCGCCAACCGACGAGATCCTCCGATTCCAAAGTCTCCAACTCTCGAGGAGGAAGACCTGACGTCCAGCTCGTCCGAGTCCGAGTCCGAGGAGGACGAGCGAGTGGACAGCCGACGGGGACTACGATTCAGACCATTCGGCAAATTCTCAACGTATAAGCCAGGATTGCGAGATGAGGGGGAGGAGGAAGATGATTCACCAGCTTTTCTCCCCCTTTCCTCCGGTCCAGCCCATACCCCCCACCATCCCTCAGGCTCGGATCTCAACGCCACGCTGCGGATGAACGAGGAGGACGTACCTGCAGTCTCCAATCGACGCCCCGCGGAACAACTCCATATAGTCAGAAAGTCTCCTACCGCGGATTCATCCACGAGCTCTGTCAGCTCCGGAGTCCCAGCATCGCATCCAGCTACCGATCGCCGGCGGCATATGCACCAAAGCGGCGGCCCTCTGAGCCCTCGTCGTGCCGCTGAGCTGACCCCCTTCAGTCCGCGGCGGTCGATTGCATCTGCGGGTCGAGAGACCAGCGATGGGACGCCTAGTATGGGAAGTAGCTTTAGTGACCTGGATGGTAAGCTTTGTGCGTTCACGGATTCTGGATGCATGCTAAAATTCTTGCCCAACTACAGATGCCAGCGTTACGCAGTCGGCGCTCGAAGAGGCTCTGATGAGCAATATGCAGCATGGAGGAATGGCAAGCCGCATGAGCACTTTTAGCCAGGCCTTACGAAGTCGCTATTTGCCTGGATCAGGGTTATGACTTTACAGCTCTCTCTTTTTTTTTTTCCCTCAGCATTTGCACCAAATGACTTCCTCAAGGAAAGGTTCTATCAGCAGATTGGGTGTATTCAAATCTACCAATGTCTCTTCGTATAATCTCGATTGAATGCAGAATGATCAATTTCGGTTCTTCGACTACCACATACACTGATTTCAATTGGCTGTTCTAATCATGACAAGTGTCATTTCGAGCTGTTATTGCCGTCTTCCTACCCAAAGGAGTTTCCTCGTTCGTTGTTCGGGGGGGCACTCAATACAATCACCGTGCTTATCTCCGCCGGGCTTGAGCTTAAATCCTGCGGAAGCCGGGGGCTTATCGCGACCTCTTCAGATCAGGACTAGCGCTGTCAGCACGACGGAGATAAGAACCAGGAGCTTGAGCTTCCTTTGGCTCGACGGACTCCAGGGCCCTGCCATCATTCTGCATATTCATGAAGCCCTATGAATAGCGGAGTCCTGAATTCGGTTACTAAGAACATGAGAGCTCGGTCAGCCGTTGACTACTACGCACTTACACCCTAGTTTAAGCTGCAAGATGGGCGATGGGAACAGGACTTACATCTCGGCGATAACTCAAACTAGGCCCCACACTTCTTGCGTCATGCCATGTCAAAGACCCTTTCGCAATCCTCTGCAGCCTAGGGTCCAAAGGGTATATATACGTGCTTTTGGGCTCTCTGTACTCGGCTCAACACTATCATTGAACATTCATCTCAATTGATTATATTTCCACATATATTTCTTCAGATCTAGACAACATGTCGTTTGCTCCACTTGCCCCGAAGCCCAAGAGCCTGCTTGGCTACCACCAGATTCTCTCTCCCACCGCCGGTGTCAAGGTAAGGACTATTATTTGAACTCATCGTGGCCCTGAAGCTGAACTTCGACAGGTCTCACCGCTATGCTTGGGAGCAATGAACTTTGGAGAGGCGTGGACGGAATTCATGGGCAAATGCAGCAAAGAGGACACCTTCGCTCTGCTGGACTACTTCTTCAATGAGGGCGGGAACTTCATCGACACGTGGGTGCCTTCTCGTCCGTCCTAGCGTCATCCCCTCCTCTTACACCCTCGATTACTAACATCTGAGCCCTCGCAGCGCCAACGCATACCAGTACGAAGAGTCAGAAACCTGGATCGGCGAGTGGATGCGACTCCGCAACAACCGCGACCAGATGGTGATCGCCACCAAGTACACGACGGGGTTCCGGACGGCGCACTTCGACACGGAGCCGCTGCAGTCCAACTTCGTGGGCAACTCAGCCAAGTCGCTGCGCGTCTCCGTTGAGGCGAGCCTCCGCAAGCTGCAGACGGACTACATCGACCTGCTGTACGTGCACTGGTGGGACTTCACCACGGGCGTCGAGGAGGTCATGCAGGCGCTCAACGCCCTCGTCGCCGCCGGCAAGGTCCTCTACCTGGGCGTCTCCGACACCCCGGCCTGGGTCGTCGTCAAGGCCAACGACTACGCCCGCGCCCACGGCCTGCGCCCCTTCGCCGTCTACCAGGGCAAGTGGAACGCCGGCTTCCGCGACATGGAGCGCGAGATCGTTCCCATGTGCCGCGACCAGGGCATGGCGATCGCCCCCTGGGCCCCGCTGGGCCAGGGCCGGTTCCGCTCCGCCGAGGCCCGGCAGCAGCATGAGGGGTCCGGGCGGGGTTCGAAGCCCACCGAGGCAGATCTGAAGATCTCGGAGGTGTTGGAGAAGGTTGCCGAGCGTAAGGGGACGAATCTCTATGCAATTGTGAGTTTGTTTTCTTTGCCTTTTGCTCTCTTTTCCCTCTTGGTTCATTGTATATTGTGTGTCTCTGTGTGTGTGCAACCCCCCGACTGACTTCCTCCAAATCCAGGCCCTCGCCTACCTCCGCTACAAACAACCCTACATCTACCCGATCGTCGGCCAGCGGAAGGTCGAGCACCTCAAGGCCAACATCGACGCCCTGAAGGTCGAGCTCACCAAGGCGGAGATCCGGGAGATCGACCTGGCCGCCCCCTTCGACCCCGGGTTCCCGAACACGATGCTGTTCGGCGGCAACGACAAGTACGACGTCGGGTTCACGGCCGCGGATATCTCGTTGACCAATTGGGCGGCGCATATCGATGCGCCGGCGCCGCAGGAGGCTGTGAGGCCGCGGAAGGAGTGAGTACAGCGCTGGCTGGTGGGTGGTGGAGGCCTAAATGTGTACATAGTCTATGTGTGTAGTGTGCAAATATGGAGTTTTTGTCGCGTTGTGAGTGTGATATGTTTGGTTGGTGGGGGGGGGGGAAGATGGGGGCAGTAGGTAGTAGATTGTTGTTTCATTCAGACATTATCTGGTGATCGTGTTCCTGGTACCGTACCATGAAACGTTGAAGTAGGACTACAACTCACATCAAGACGCGACGCTTGCTTCAAGTTCGACGGATCTCAATATGAAACAGCACAGCACGACCATCCCGCCCACGTTTCACCATCGCAGACCCCCCGTTCTACCACGGTCGAGAACCTCGGAACCGTTGCAACAGCCATTAAGTCTGAAACTTGATGACGACGAGGGTCGATGACATTCTAGATTGCGGCAACGGGCTGTGACTTATGGTGGAAAACGTGGGCGCAATAAATGGTTTCCCGGCTGTGGAGTGGAGAACGGCGGGGTTTATTCTACACCTTCTACTATGTACCTATGTCTTTTGACAAGGGGGCTTGACTTTTTGAACTTCGAACTACAAAATTAGGGGCCCGGATTAAGATCCTGGCGCAACACACTGGGCAGTATTAAGGTTCGTTTCTATCATTCTGGTGGGTGGGTGGTGGTGGTGGTGCAGTCAATTCCAGAGTTAGCCGGAGTCAAGAGTTCGCGGACAGACGATTCGGAAGCTCGAGCTTAAACAACGAGGAGTCGGTGGACATATAGCCGGCCTAGCTGCGCAATGTCGTCTTCGAACGATGGATTGAATTTTGACCTGGGATGCCGCACGGGTTTCTGCTCTGCCCGTTGAACAGCCGGTTCGGCGATTGGAATGGTTTGTATGGTTCGCATGGCTTGGCAAGAAGCAACTATCGGGAATTTTTGGCGCTCTGGAGCGAGGTCGCAGTACTAGGTGCTGTAGCTGGTCGGCATATTTTGACCATCTGCAGAGGTTGTGCGATGACACTGCCGTCTGGGGGATGAGGCAGCTGGTGTCCGTCTGACTGATGAGCATTGTAGTCTGATACCTCAGAGAAAGCAGAATTACTGAGGATGAACGAGGCCAATGCCGAGGAATAACTCCGAAGGCGGTAGCTCCAACTGCCCACTGCCCACTGCCCACTGCCCACTGCCCCTCTCCTCCCCTCCCCTCCACGCCCTGTCAGAATGTTGAGGCCCCGCCCTTTCGTTCAACTTCAACTCAACCAAGCAACGCCTTTACGGATCAATTTGTCAATAGGTATTTGCCATCCATCAAGTGACATTCTGCGAGAGTGTCCTTTGATCTCTTTGCTGCTTCCCTCGTGTCAAAGACTAACCCCACAGTTCACCATAGAATAGCGCATATCCGCATCCATCCTCCCCACTCGTTCAACGTTCAACATCGATCGCCGACTCAATCCTTGTCCCTTTGAATTGGTTCTATCTAGACGAGCGGTCAATCGAGCCCGCTCATCTCGCCCATCGATCCGTCGCTTCCCGCGCATCACTTGCGACCCATAAGGAGTCTGTTGGAAAATATTGGACCACGAGGCTCTAGGATATTGTCGGACGGAAGTCGAGGAAATTCGCCGGATCCCAATATGTCGTCCGCTCCGACCGCAGACATGACCCCCGCGGAGGCTGAGTCCGTCTACTTCAACAACTACCCCCCTCCCAAAGCTCTTCCGAAGCACGAGGCCCTGGCGCGCGCCTTCGTGGACTTGCATGTCCAAGCGGGCCGGCGACTGGTCCTCGTCACTTCCGGAGGCACCACCGTTCCTCTGGGTTTGTGAGCCGGGCACTGCGCACAGGAATCACGTCTAACCGTGTGCAGAGAATCAAACCGTGCGCTTCATCGACAACTTCAGTGCCGGCACTCGCGGTGCCGTGTCGGCGGAGTACTTCCTGCAACAGGGCTATGCCGTCATTTTCCTCCACCGTCAGTTCAGTCTGCTGCCATACTCGAGACACTACAGCCACTCGACCAACTGCTTCCTCGATTTTATGGACGATGACGAGTCCGACTCGGAAGACGGCCCGGTCGTGGTGTGCAAGGAATACCAGGATCAGATGCGCGACGTGTTGCGCAAGTACAAATACGCCAAACGAAACAACCTCCTCCTACTCCTCCCCTTCACCACCGTCTCCGAGTATCTGTTCGAACTGCGGTCGCTGGCGCAGCTGATGAAGCCCCTGGGGCCCCACGCCCTATTCTACCTGGCGGCAGCGGTGAGCGACTTCTTCATCCCCCGCGATCGCATGTCGGAGCACAAGATTCAGTCGTCGGAGTTACCGAGCCACCTGAAAAGCAGCAGCCAGGGCGAAGATTCGTTGGACATATACACCGGAGGACTGGAGCCGCAGCCGGTGCCGAACCGGAGCAAGAAACTGGTCATCGACCTGGACCCGGTGCCCAAATTCCTCCACCGGCTCGTGGACGGCTGGGCACCGGATGGAAGCATGGTGGTCTCCTTCAAGCTGGAGACGGACCCCAATCTGCTGGTGTACAAGGCGAAAACCGCCCTGGAACGGTATGCCCATCACCTGGTGATTGGCAACCTGCTGACGACGCGGAAATGGGAGGTGGTGTTTGTCACGCCGGAGCCTCCGTATGAGCGTTGGATCCGAGTGCCCAAATCGCGGCGCAGCAAGAGCATTTCCGGTAGCGAAGACCAGGTCGGGTTGGCCGAGGCGGCCAAACAGCGGGCGGGCGAAGCCGCGCTGACGGGAGAAACCAGTGGGGGCGGCAGTGGCAGTGGCAGTGGTGGTGCCCCCGATCGAGTCCCCGAGGTGGTCACCACCGCGGAAGAGGGGGTCGAGATCGAGAGTCTGATCATTCCTGAGCTGGTCAAGTTGCATTCCAACAAGATTGCCCAGTACGGTCGGTCGGCATAATGTTGTAGCATAGATGGTGATGGTGGTGGTGGTGGTGGTTTTGCCGGTTGCAGGAAAAGAGAGAGTAAATAAAGTATTGCAGCTGTTGGAGGTCGGAGTCTGTGACTGATTCTAGAGAGAAAGGAGCTAGGGACACTTCTTAGTGTGAGTAGCTTAAACCCTGTAGTGTGAGTATGAGCATACCCTCAGTAAATCCGTGTGAAGCAGGGTCCATTGCTTCCTCGAATAGATTAATTATTGGAAAATTTGTCCCCCTCGGATTGGGGGCGGCAGAAAAGGCATTGAACGCACGCTGGATTGAACCCGCAACGGCTTTTTCTTCCCGAGTCCCCTTCTCTTCTCCTTTCTTTCCCTTCCCCTGATTTCAATTCTAGCTCATGGCCTGGCCTTGAATCATGGTTCTACCATGCGAGCACATCTATTCTTCTATTCATAATGAATCCAATATCAATTCATCAACGTTGACAAGCTGGCAAGCTGACAAGCTGACATGGGGTTGGTGTTGGCTTCGCAAAGAAAGCTGAGACAGCAAACCGCCGGGCCTGTCAGGGGCGGTTTCAGGATTGCAGCTCCTCCTCAAACCATGGCTCAGTCGGGGCTGCTCCAGTCGGGCCCTGGGGGGTTAGTTAGGCCAACGCGTCATCGAATTGCTGGGCTCAGTGGGCTGAGAGTACTGAATAGGGACCACCGTTTGGGACTCCAGATCGTCTACTAGACACTGTGGGCCGATCTGCGCTTTGCCTACGTGCCTTCCTACGTCGCCATCCCCACGCCCCGTCGAAAGACAGCTTCATTAACCGTTTTCTCTTTCTTGGCTGCTGCCTCTTCTTGTCTTCTCTTCTTTCTCTTTCTTTCTCATCATATAGTGATCTAGTATCCTGTCTACTCTGTCCTTCTCCCCCCCCCCCTCCTCTCCTCTTCTTTTTCTTCCTCCCTCCTCCCCCACAGATTCTCACCCTCCGCTCCAAACCCTATCCTCATTCTTTTCTTCTAAGCGCCAGGCGACTGCGTTCCTACCCGTGCTCTCAGGAATCCGACCCCGTTGTCCGACAGTCCCCAGAAAATAAACACTCGAGGAGGTGAAAGCTGTCAGCGATTGAACCTGTCGACACGAGCCGCATTGATAGACACAGGAAGAAAATGATCAACGTGTTGCAATCAATCTGGAGGATCGGTCCATAATATTGCTGTTTCAGTCGCTTCTTCTTTTCTCTTGTCTGTCACTCACAGTTCAACTTGTCCCACTCCGCTGCAGGTCGGCTTCCGTACTGATCTAATCACCAACCAACCTCCTCTTCCTCTTTCCCCCTCGTTTCCCCTCACGTCAACCACCACTGCTGCGAGGATGTTCCGCCGCTCTCGTCGCATCGCAGCCCTCTCCGCCCTCCTGGGACTTATCCTCCTCTACCACTTCTACACTCTCCGCTCCGAGCTACATCCTCAAAAAAATGACGAGGCCCGTCGCACCCTTCCCGAATGCCCACCCCTCCCGGGGATGGAGGACGTCCTCGTCGTGATGAAGACCGGCGTCACCGAGTCTCTCGACAAAGTTCCCGTCCATTTCCACACCACCCTCCGTTGCGTCCCCCACTACGTCATATTCTCCGACTTTGCGGAAGAAATCGAAGGTGTCAAGATTCATGACGCCTTTGTTGGAATGGACACAACCGTGCGGGATACCGTCGAGGACTTTAACCTTTACAACCGCCTTCGCGAACAAGGCCGCGCCGGTCTCGCGTCCGCCGACTTCGCTGACGAGGCCAATTCCAACATCGGCAAACCCAACAACCCGGGCTGGAAGCTTGATAAGTGGAAGTTTCTCCCGATGGTCCAACAGGCGCTGGCCTATAAAGACGATGCGAAGTGGTACGTCTTCATGGAGGCGGACACCTATTTCTCGTGGCCGACGCTTCTCGCATGGCTCGCACATTTCGACTCCAGCGAGCCGCACTATATCGGAACCGAGACCCAGATCGCGGACGTCATCTTCGCGCACGGCGGATCAGGCTTCCTCGTCTCCAACCCGGCCATGCAGCTGGCTTCCAAAGAATACGCCGCTCGGACGGTAGAGTTGAACGAATACACCGATTGGCACTGGGCTGGCGATTGCGTCCTAGGCAAGGTTCTCGCGGACGCCGGGGTGCCCTTGCACTACTCCTGGCCCATGCTCCAGAACTCCAACCTCGGCGAGATCGACGAGTTCGCTACGGGCTTCTATCGCAGGCCATGGTGTTTTCCCGCCGTGGCGTTCCACCACTTATCATCCCGCGACATCCAAGATTTGTACGAGTATGAGCGTCGCAGATGGCAAGATGTACGTGCTACCACCCTATCTTCTTCCCCTGTTGAACCCCCACCATCTTACACATCCCGCGCCCCATCAGGTCAACAAACACATCCTCCTCCACCGCGACGTCTTCAAGGAGCTTATATACCCCGAACTCTCCAACGTCCGCGACAGCTGGGACAACCTTTCCGACCAAGAACGCCCGGACATCACCACCTTCCACGAATGCCAGACCGTGTGCGCCGACGCAGCCAACTGCGCCCAGTTCGTCCTCCGCGCCGGCGTCTGCTTCCTCGGCGAAACGCCCCGACTGGGAGTCCGCAACCCCGACGCTCGGTCCGGCTGGATCCTGAACACGATCGACAAGATGATAGAACATGCGCCACGGTGTGGTCGGCCGGACTTTGGTTTATAGACTTTTTCTCTCTCTCTTTCTTGCCGCCCCAAAAATCACACAAAACACTTGTCAGAACTATTCGCTGGCCGAGTAATTCATCCCCCAAAGCTGATGAAACTATTTTCCTTTTTGCGGGATGGTGGGCTTGGTGCTACCCGTTTTCTTTTATATCGGATTAGATTATCCTTCAGTTTCTCCCCACCGGACATCGTGCTGTTCTTGCCAATCCTCTGGCGAGGGACTATGCATGCATTGTGGTTGATGGCGTTCTGGGGAAGGGGTGTTTTTTTTACGGTTTTTTTTTTATTTTCAGCTTCTTATTCCTCGATTTTGGCTTGCATCCACACCAGGCGTCTGGGTTACAGAGGGAGCACGAACCACCAGAAAAGAAGTTCCTTGATTTTTCTCTACTGTGTGAGAAACAAAATGTCTTGTTGCATTCTTGTTTTTACTGTGTCCGCTTCAGCGTTTTCTTTTGGCCAAGCTTGCTTTTTTGTATCGTATACAATATGCTTTATACCAACTCATGCAACCACAAGTTTATACTTCCATCCGCGCTTCCAAGCAGAACATCAACATAGCGTAGCGTAGCGTAGCACAACAGGAAAGCCACGGATCCCAACCCAGGTACCCAGTTAATGGATAGGAAACTTCAGGGGGGGACTCCTCGGGTCTTCCAGACACTGGTCGATGCGCATGATGGTCTTGTTCTGGCTCTTGACGAACTGGATCACCTCCCGGAAGTAGCTGACGGTCGTGGAACTCAAAAAGTGCATGACGGCCAGATTGCCCCCGTGCCTGACGTCCCGGAAGAAGGCCTCGCGCTGCTTCTCCGGGGTCTTGGAGTCGGCCCACAGCCAGTCCTCGATGTCGACGCTCCAGGTGATGATCTGGGGGTCGGTGATGTAGTTCGCCAGGCGTTGGCGGGTGCGGGCGCCGAGGGTGCCGAAGGGGGGACGGAAGTAATGAGCTGCGTTTGGAAGTAAACAGTCAGCCAGTCGGGTTTGCACATCTGCGCCGTGTTTTGAGATAGGTGGATCATACTCTCAATCCCCAGTATCTGGCGAAAAGACTTGATGTTTTCGACGATCTCGCGGTCGATCTCTGCAGTGGAGCCTAGGCCTTCCATCCTGTATCAACCCGCTGGTTAGTCGCATATATTCTGGTGATTTGGAGAAAAGCACAAAACCGCCATGTCTCCACACGACAGTATAAGAAGGGGGACATACTTCCGATGCGTATCCGAATGCAGGGCGATCTGATGGCCGCGCTTGATCATCTCGCGATAGACGTTGGAGAAGTTGGTCTCGCGGTCGCGCAGGCCCAGGCCGACCACGAAGAAGGTGACCAGCACGCGCTCCTCCTCGAGGATGCGCATGACCTCCTGCGCGAAGCGGGGCTGGCCGTCGTCGATGCCGAAGGCGAACGAGTCCGGCCGCGAGCACGTCAGCATCAGCCGGCCGTTGTTCACGCGGTGGGGGACGGGGAACCCGACGGGGATGGCGGGGACGATCTCGACGCGGTACAGGGTCAGACTCTCGAGCGACCAGAAGCCGCCGAAGCTGACCGACACCGCCCGGCTCTGGTCGATGTGGAAGTGCGCCAGCGGGATGTAGATGTCGTTGCCCCGGGCGTAGCGCGCCGCCTCCACCACGTCCGACGTCTGCGGGAACGGGTTGCGCGTGAAGTCGCACGCCGCGTTGTGCTGGTTCACGAAGATCGAGAACTTGGTCGTCCCGCCGAAGACGACGTGCAGCGCGTGCGTGGGCTGCTGGCTCCGCAGGTCGTAGCACGACGACGCCGACAGCTGCGTGTGGTAGCTGTGGTCCGGGTCCGAGGGGAACAGCCGCACGAACCCGTTGCCGTGGTGCACGGTGAGTCCCTCGAGGGCCCCGTGCCAGTGGCCTAGAGCATTGATGTCTTGGTGCTGGAAGGTGTCGATCAGGATGCTGTTGGGCGGGCCCTGTGGGTTGTGGAAGGTGGTGGTGGTGAGGTTCAGGGTTGGTGGGGAGGGTGGGGAGGGTGGACGAGGTGGTAGCGGTGGTAGCGGTGGTGGTGTTGCTTGGGTTGGGGTGATGAGGGCGTTGATGATGAGAAGGAGGAGGAGCGAGAGAGTGGTGGACATGCTCGGGGCCATGGTGGATATCGTGGATTGCTTGTTAGAATCACGATCGGATGTGCTAAGCAGTGCTGTGATGCGGCGATGCATTGCTGTCTTGGTGGTAGTGATAGAGTGATCTTTTCGGTGTCCGATGTTGAAGCTGGCTCTGTGCTGGAAGGAGCTACGAGGTAATATGCTACAAAGTCGACTTTGGGAAAGAGCAATCCTATGATTCGAAAAGGTTGTGACAGTGAAAATATCAACTGTGATAGACATTCCTCTAACCTCCACATGTGACTTTGTCTGGAAGACGAGAAAACGACGCCGTTGATCAAATCCTCATCCCTATCTACCACCCAACAAGCGTTGTCGTTGGCCGGAGATCCTGCAACACCGAAATACATCATCCGCCGTCAAGGCAGAAAAACTCGATCAGACAGCGTCCGCTAGATCTCCGGGGTATGACTGGAATAAGAAGCGAACCCTACAGCATTATTCTCAAAGCCACGGAGGTATCAACTCCTCAAACAACATCGGGGCAAGTATGGCTCAGAAGACTGTGAACCAAGTGAGAACAGAAAGGGTGTTTAAGTCCAACGAGCTGAGTCCGTCAACAAAAGGTCCCACTCCATGCCTCATCAACTCTGAGTGGAGAGCTGAGATGCCCAGTGCGGATTCCGAAGTCAACAGACAAGCCAGAGCTCCAGTCTTAGAAACCCCAATCGGTGTCTGATGCCTGGGGCGCGTTGCCAGCATCGTTGTCATCCATCTGAATACCTCCCCACGCTGCACCGCCGTCGTCTCCAGTGTTGCCGTCACCGTTATCCTCATCATCGGTATCGTCCTGGAAGTCGATCTTGTTGTCGACAGCCTTGTAGGACTCGAGGAAGTCAGGAATCTTCTGGCCGCTCTCAAGAAGGATGTTGACAAGGTCAAGGGCAAGTTCCTGATCATCCTCGTTGTAGAACGAGGACGCCAGGCCTTCATTCCCAATGCGAGCAGTGCGTCCTATCAACCGTTAGCGTGAGTCGCTATGGGGATGGCTCTTCCAACATACCAATACGATGAATGTATTCAGTGATACCTCCGTGTTGGGCACGAGGCAGGTCGAAGTTGACGACATGCATGACATTCTTGATATCAAGGCCGCGAGCCGAGACACCGGTGGCCACGAGGATGGGGCACTTGGCCGTGCGGAAAGCACGCCTATCTCTCGGTCAGATGAGGATTTCACAATCTTTTGGAAGGGGGATACCTACAAAGCATCTTCACGCTCACGTTGAGTACGATCGGCATGGATAGAGGTACTTGGCAGACCCATATTGAACAGGTAATCATCCAAAAGGTCGGCCTGAGTCTTCGAGTTAACAAACACCAGGGTTCGAGAAGGGGGCATGGAGAGCAGAAGGTCATAGAGACACTGCTTCTTCATGTGCCGCTCCGCAAAGATGATCTGCGGCCATATTAGTAACAGAAAGAAGCAGCCATTCAAAAGAGAGCCCTACGTTTTGCTGCACGTTGATGTGAGTGCTACCAGGACGTCCGATGCGAATGCGAACATGATCATCTGCGAGGTACTTGCGAGCCAGCTCACGGCAAGCCTTGTTGAAGGTCGCAGAGAACATCATGTAACGATGGTCGGCATCCTCGTTCACATCTATCACATGTAAGTGTCAATTATGGTAAAGAGAACACAACGATATCAGCGTACCTCCTCCCGACATGATCTTGTTGAAATCCGACTCCCAATCAGACTGGAGAAGCTCATCGGCTTCATCTATAATAGTGTACCTGTGGTGCCGATCAATTTTACATATCTTTTTTGCTCGGGAGTCGACTTACTTGACACGATGAAGCGAAAGCATGTGAGGCCTATCCATGAAGTCAAGGAGTCTTCCGGGAGTGGCAATGAGGATATCGCAGCCACGCTGCAGCTCGTCCCGCTGATCACGGAATGGCGCACCTCCATAGACCACACAAGGACGCAACATAGACCGATAACACAGGCGTCTTGCCTCGTCGAAGATCTGAGTTGCAAGCTCACGGGTCGGAGCGACAATGAGGACCAAAGGCTCAGCCCGGACAGCATCCGTGGCAGGATTGTAACCAGCGGCCACATTAGGACGAGGAGCGGCGAGCTTCTTGGCCTTACCCATCAGCTGGGACAGGACGGGAATGAGAAAAGCCGCAGTTTTACCAGATCCTATTCATGTCAAATGGCTGTTGCAACATGAAAGGCAGAGGTGCTTACCAGTCTGGGCAATGGCAATCAGGTCATGTCCAGTGAGAACTGCTGGGATCGAATACGCCTGGATGGGTGTTGGGTGTGCGTAACGACAGAGTTCAATATTCTTGCGCATGATCGGATGCAGACCAGCGTCATCGAACTACAGCGATCAGGATCATGATCACACTCAGAACAGGTAGAGAATCAAACGTACGTCTCTCACAGGGTTTGGTCTTTCACGACTCTCGGCGACGACCTCAATCTTTTGTAGACTATACACAGTTAGCGATTTGCGATGGGAGACTTTAGACTGCAGCTGACATACTTTCCAATCTTCAGACCAGCCCGGTTGATGAATTCGTTTCGGAACAGTTGTTCCTCAAGCTCAGGTATCTCCGGGCCTACATCACCATACTCATCCTTCCATTCATACTTGGCTGCATTTGCCGCCCACTCGGGGAGCTGACCGTCACCAGCGTCGCCAGCGGGTTGCTCAGCAGGAGCTGGAGTTGCAGTATACTTGTCATAGTCATAGCTCTCTGGAGCCACCCACCCCTTCGCGCGGGCCAGGTTGGACGCGTCGTTCTCTTTGTTGTCGTGAGTGTTGGTCACATCGTCGAGCGCGGTGTTTAACGAAGACATATTAAACTCCGCCATGATTGCTCGTCCAGGGCTGGACTAGCACCCAACGACGTCCTACGTGACAAACTCTTGACACCAACCTAAGAGGTGACTCGTAGTTGGACGACGAACAAGCGTTTGTTTTGTAGAGCAAACGGTACCTTTTTCGACAGAGACGCGTGAGATAGTCAGAGTCGTTAGACTGTGATATGAACAGATGACGAGGAGAGACAGGCGCGGAGACGAACGAGAGGAAGGGTAGTGCACTGCTTACAGGGATGCATGAAAGATGGGAATGAAGAGGAAGGGGAAGGAGAAAACAAATGAGACGGAGAGGAGGGGAGAGGAGGGGAGAGGAGGGGAGCAGTGAAAGGATGAGAGAGAGAGAGATGAGGTGGTGTGGGCTGGCCTCAGCAACACCTCACCCCGAGTCGAGCAAACGGATTGCACAACAAGACACTTCAGCGGAGTGAGGCCAATGAGAACCGGTTCTCGAGCCTTTTAAAATGTAGTACCTACGGAAAATTCATATCGTAATGGGAGTGACCAGGGAAGATGACTACAGGGCACGCAGGATCAAATACTCATACTCGGAAAATTCGATGACCACAGTCGAGTTCCTCAAAACTAAGCGGAATTATCGTCTGGCCTCCCCTTGAGACAACTGACGAGGATCTATTTGTCTGAGGAGAGAATAATGTCATGCAGACAGCCGAGAGCCGAGTAAGGCATTTTACTATCAGTCAGTATATCTGACCAGTTATAGATGCTTGAGTGTTGCTGTCTGTCTCTCGTTTACCATGCCTGATGGCTTGAGGCCGGGTTGAGGCAATCTCATCCTCACTCCAAACTCCGTTCATCGTATACCCTTACGAAGTACTAGAAATTTCTCTATCTGCTTCATCTCATTCTACATACCAAACGCAAGCAAAGCCCCCTAAGCTTCCACATGTCTCTCCTACGCTCACATTTCCTCTGAATAGATCTGCAATAACACTAACGACTATTTGCCGATGTATGATTTGCACCACCACCCGACCTGGACACAGCTGTCATTCATGACCCCCGTCTACCATCACAAAGCCATAGCCAGCATGGCGATGTGGGCTCTTGCCTCAGGGGCCATCTCCATCCCAGATGGGTGCGGGTCCAATTTCCCGAGGCTCTGGCGCAGCGGCTGCACATATTGTGAAAGATGTGCAAATCTGTGAGTGAACTCATGGATGACAATATGTTGGAGGCAGACAGCAAGCATATAAAAAGGTGCAAGTTTGAACTGGCTCAGTTGCAGCTATGTCAGTTCTCGGGGTCAACATCCCCTGAATCATTTGCCTCATCTAAAGCAGCTATGTCAGTTCTCGCGTATCAACGCAATCATGGACATCCACCGGTGTCGTACCGGTGGGCCTGTCTTTCCCAAGTCAAGGTCTGACATTGGGTCAGGGACTAGATGAAGGACTCAAATTTGCAATGTGTCTGGTCCGCCAGTTCTATCAGAGCTCGTGGAGAGTTTCATGTCGACTCTGAGGATGATTATGCTGGATATATCGACTGCGAAATTACATTATTTCTTGCAGGTCTGGGGAAAATGCACTGCGATGCCAACTGCGCACGACCGAGAATCTGTGGAATCAGCTATCCGTTTGCCTCGTACGATCATGACCGGAAAAGACCCTCTGAGGATTTGTGAAAGACAAAGCATGAAGAATGAATTTGTCCCAAGAACCAGGGCATCGATATATGGGCACAGGAGCTATAAGTGACTGGCGTTGTGATGGAGGGGAATCCCCGGATGGACATGATGCGCCTGCCTGGAGCATACGGGCCAATGCTGCTGTCTACCGACGTGGACCTACAGGACTTCGTTTGACAACTTGTCTTTGGTTTCCTCCCGTATTACTGAGTAGCAGTCACTGGACCGGTAAATGTGAGGTATTTATGCAATCGTTCCTATGCTTGTGGGTCGAGTAGCTTTAGTATAACTCGTGCCTCGTTCCTAAGGCACCACGAAATGTCCCGACGTCACTTCAGGGGCAAATACCACTCGTCGACTTGCATGGGAAAAGCATATTTCGACCGATGCACTCACCCCGTTTTGACCAACAATGAAGCCATGAGGCCCTAAGGCTACGAGCAGATGATGTGAGGATAGATCCCCTTGCAGAACAGTGGCGCGGCACGGAACAATTGGAAAGAAAAGGTCGGAGACTCCGTCCGCGCGCCCAGCCCGCAACCCGTAAAGTGGAGTGGGTTTAGCAGTGGGTTCGAACGACCGACCTTCAAGCGGGCAGAAGGAATCTCAAATATACGCTGTACTCTGTATCACGGGCCAATAATCCCCATTTCCCCGAGACCGACTGAGCTTCCTCAGCGACCCTCAACTACTTTTCGGATTTTGGATTTAACTCACCCAAACCCCCCCCCCCCCCTCTCCCCCCTTCTTTGTCATCGCTCCGAATCTCCTCAATCTCATGATACTTGCTCCGTGCCATTGAGTCGTCATGGCTACATCTACTTCTAATCGGGCGAGCGCTCGGCTGGAACTGGCCAATCCGGGGACCGTCAAGATCAATGTGAAGGGTGCTTTCATTGTGGACGATGATCCGAGGTCCAAAAGTCCGGTGAGGACCGACGGGGTTTCTTATGAAGGTGAGCAACCCCCCCCCCCCCGGCGAGAAGCACGCCTTTTTCGTTTCGTGCCGGCACGTCCCACCAGTTAACCCACCGAAATTCACTTTTGCTTATAATTCTGGCTCAGGTCATGACATTCGACTGCCGAATCACAAGGAAATTAGTCATGTAGCTGTTGACGTGAGTTAATTTTCTCCCTGACCTGACACTTTCCATCCGGACACTCCGCGGTTCCCCGCACACAATCGCAGCAAGCTCCCCGCAATCCTCAACGTTCATCGCACTAGCACCTCCAGCCTCTCCACCACCACTTTGATCACAAAACTAACTCGAGCCATATGGTTTTTTTTTCTTAGATCGGCGGCTCGTTGGCAAAGCTCGTTTACTTCACTCGGGAGATCGACTCTGCCGACAATGGCGGGCGACTCAACTTCATCAACTTCGAAACCTCTCGCATCGACCTCTGCATCGACTTCATCAAAGAATTGAAGGCTGAACACGAGAAGCTGAAGGGCTCGTCGGGGGCGGAGCTATGTGTCATGGCGACGGGAGGCGGGGCTTACCTGTACTATGACAAGCTCAAGGAGTCCCTCAACGTCGACATCATTCGGGAGGATGAGATGGAATGTCTCATCACTGGTACGCAAGTCTATATTACCCTTTCGTTAGTTAACATGTTGGGACGAGAACGCATCTCTGACTCGCACCTGTTCACCAACAGGCCTGGACTTTTTTATCACGGAGATCCCCAACGAGGTGTTCACCTACAGCGAAACCGAACCCATGCAATTTGCCGAGGCCCGACCGGATGTTTACCCGTACCTCTTAGTCAACATCGGCTCCGGCGTGTCCATGATCAAAGTGTCCGGCCCCAAGCAGTTCCAACGTGTAGGGGGTACACATTTGGGGGGTGGAACCTTCTGGGGTCTCATGTCGCTGCTGACGGGGGCCCGCACTTTCGACGATATGCTCGCCATGGCGGATCGGGGTGACAACAGCGGGGTGGACATGCTGGTGGGGGATATTTACGGCATGGACTACAGCAAGATCGGACTCAAGAACACGGCCATTGCAAGCACCTTCGGCAAGGTGTTCCGCCTCAAGAATCAAGCCGGGCAGCAGGCAGCAGACGGGGCAGAGTCGTCGCCCGAGGAGGGGGAGCTTGATTCAATGAATGGCGATCCGAAGTTCAAGCCCGAGGATATGAGCAGGAGTCTACTCTATGCCATCAGGTGCGTCGTGATCCTCAACACTCAGTTTGCAGCAAAAGGAAACCAGTCTAACAGCTCACAGTAACAACATCGGCCAGATCGCCTACCTGCAGTCCGAGAAGCATCAGGTCAAGCACATCTACTTCGGCGGCTCCTTCATCCGCGGACACCGCCAGACCATGAACACGCTCTCGTACGCCATCAAGTTCTGGTCCAAGGGCGAGAAGCAAGCGTACTTCCTGCGTCACGAGGGCTACATCGGCTCCGTGGGCGCGTTCCTGCGGAGACAGCCTGCCAATTGGGGACGCAGGAACAGCATCGACGAGGCGTCCCTGCAGGAGCTCAAGGCGGCCTTGGAAGCCAAGCACCAAGCTACTAGTCAACCGAACGCATCCTGAATAGGATGACCCTTCCGGACAAACAGCATGCATGCTGGACAAAGATGTGTCCGGCCCCTCCCCTCCTCACCTCCTCCTCCTCATTTTGAGCGTTTTGATACCCGTCGATTGTCATGACACACATTGTAATACTGCATTTTATACTGTTTCTTATATCATAATGCTCCGTATAATCTCCGACCACCTGGAAATGTTCGATGACATCCTCCAAATCATGGAACAAGGCATTAGACTCAGATTGTGCTTGCTGAGTGCATGTGGTTAGACTGTTATGCACTTACTTTTTGGATTCTTCTTGCCAGGCATCCACTGCATGTCAAGAGTTATTATTCCTTTTCGGGCGGTTTCTCCTCTCGGTCATGTCTCTCGGAGTCGGCCAGTTGTCCTGTACCACTACATAGATACAAGCGTACATTGGAAACCGGGTAGATCCCGGATTGACCCGTCTACTTTTCAAGCGTCCGTACCGGTGATACTAAGATATATTCAAGAAAGCGCCGGCAATGAGCACCCAGCAAGAGCCGCGCTATTTCTGCCCCCCAACCGCGGCATCAAGGTACAATGACCGGTCTGACTTTGATCTCCACAGCTGGAACATTTTCCTTCCCTTTCAAGCTATCCAAGGCCACCCAGATCATATAATCAAACTCATCATGACCACCCCGCGGAAGCCACACCTCGCCGTGCGCCTCCGTCTCGCAACACAGATATTTGAGCTCCGTGAGCTTGTAGTGTAGGCGAAAGAAGTCGAGGGCCTGCGCGAAGAGATCATCCACCGTGTTGCATGTGGCCACAAAGACGAACCGTTTGGGCTTGTCCTCCGAGCACAGCACAAACACCAGGCCGCCGGTCACCTTGCGCAAGGACAGCGGGTCCGCATGGTTCGTCTTGCGCCGTTTCGGGACCGGCGGCGACGACGACGATGGCGACGTTGGGGCAAGCTGTTGCTGTCTTTTTGGGTTTCTTCTGGTCTGCTGGATAGGCTCACTCACTGAGGATGACTCCTCGTCCGTGTCGTCGACCACCTCGGACAGAGGGGAGGAATCTCTGTCTGAGGATATACTGGCCATACGAGTTGTGCTCGCGACCACTTTCTGCTGCTGTTGCTGCTGCTGCGCAGACTTCGATCTCGCCGACCTGGCAGGCACGCCCCTTTCACTAGCTCTCCTCTCTTGCGGCCGTGGGCGAACATCAGCTGTGGCCATTCCTCCTCCTCCTCCTCCTCCTCCCCCCTGCTGCTGCTGCTCCCTCTCCCTCCGGCCGTCGATGAACTCCCACGCGGCCGGGTCATAGACGATCTCCTGCCCAGGCTTCATCCGCCAGACGCGCACCGCGCACGACGGCGGCGGGGGATCTTGCTCGGCGGGCGTCCATTGTCTCAGAAACGTACCGAATGGGCTCGAGTGGGGCAGGCTGCAGACCACGATCTTCCCTCCTGGTGGTGCGGATGCGGATGCGGACGCGGAAGATGCCTCGGAACCTGAACCCGTCCGCGGGGGGCCTGCCCCCGCCGCCGCCGCCGCCGCCGTCGCCTCATACGCCACCAGCACGTTGGTCCGCGGACTCTTCAGGGGATACTGGCAGAGCCGCAGCTCTTGGCCGGTGCGGTCGAAGACCTTGTACTCCCGGATCACCCCTTCGCCCCGGTAGGAGAACGGCGGGCGCTTCTTCCGCCGCTGGCCCCGGATGGCTTCGTGCCATTTGGCGATCTCCGCTTGCAGGTACCGGGGGAACGGGATCGGGGGGCCCTTGATGGGCTGGGAGCTGATGGAGAATGGGTTGGGGATGTCGGTGTCGGTGTCGGTGTCGGTGTCGGTGTTGTTGTTGTTGTTGTTGTTGTTGTTGTTGTTGTTGTTGTAAGCCGCTGCCGTCACGGGGCTATGGCTATGACGAGTGACGGTGACAGTGGGAGTAGATGTAGTAGCAGCGTGGAACGGGATGTCGGGCCCGGAGTCGTAGGATGACGGCGGCGTGGACGAGGCGGACCGGCGGCTGTGCTGCTCGTTGAGGGTAGCCGGTCCTTTCGCATCGGACTCCTCGACCTCGTAGGAGTTGGATCGGGAGTTGAGGATGTTGGGGTAGAGAACGGTCGACCTCCTGGAGATTGGGGAGCACATGAAACTCGGTTAGCTCGACGTTGATTTCCCTTTCCAAAGCTCCAAAAAAGAAAAGTAACCTCCTCATAAAAAGGAGAATGCAATCGAAAAATGAGGTGGAACTGCCGCTGACCACTGGGAGTTCGACATATTTGTTTGTTCACCGCTGATAGTTAGAGTACTCGCGTAACAGGAATCGAATCACAAAGCTGGCTGGCTTCGATGCCTCGGTGGGTGGGATTGATTTTCTTATTTTCACAGGCACAGAAAATTGTGAGAGAGTAGGAGAAAGTGCCTTGGTGTGGATTGAATGGGCATTGACTGGTCAAACAAAGAGTGCGCGATCACGCGTTGGGTGACATGTAACTACATGTACTGTAGCGCGTTTTGCGTTTACTTTTCATTGGATTCTTATCTTAATGGGCAACCCCCGCGGAGGAACCACCTGCAGATAAGGTACTGGAATTGGATATGTTGGGAGATACCAAGGTAGATTTAGCATGTGACTAGATATTTATAAGGTGGTCGAAGGCAGTGAATGAGTATTTTGACATTGGCATAATCGGTCCCTCTTCTATACTCCTGATGTAGATCACAGTGTAGCGAGTGATTGACAGGAAGAGGTGCGCTAGGCTCCCACACTATACCCCAAGAGCAATGCCTTTGACACTCGTAGCATAGATCAACAAAGTGCACTCGACAAGCACCTAGGCTTGTATAGCACATCCAAAGTTCGCGAACCAGGCTTTGATTTATCGGTGGCGCGTTTATTATAACTGGTGAGCAGGACACGGAGCCAGGAGAAAAAGATGTATATTGTACAGTAAACTCGCTGTTTACAGACATGGACTCAGACCTGATCAGTACAGTGACAACTATGCAGGGACAAGGCACTCATATGGCCGTGTATAAGCCTTTGGTAAGACTGCCATTACTCACCAGTACTGAGTGATCCTTATCCTTCATGAACCGCATTTGGATAGCTGGATACTGCCTTAGCTGTACAGTACATAGTCAAGCATGGTGAATGGGTGACTAATCCCACGTGGGCGGCGTGCCGGATCTGGCGATTCGCGTCACCGACGGGGGGAGATTCCAGCTCAGGTGATTCTAACCCCAACTCTTCCTCATCTCGATCGTATCACACCATGCTCCAAGCATGAGTCCGGGTCCTGCTCGATGCCTTCGCTGTCCGATTCGCCTCCTCCCGTTCCGCCCCCGGTGCCCGTCGAAACCCATCCGAACCGCAGCGTCGGCCTGAAAGAGCAACGAGCCCTCCCGGATCCCACCCGCCTCGCCCCTGAAGATGCATACTACACCTCTTCGCTGCCGCGCGCGCGGCCTACCTCGGCCCACTTTGACAGTTCCATGCGCGTGTTGAACCCCAACGCTGTGGCGGTGTTGCGATCGCCGCCGGCCGTGCCAGGAGCCGGTGGTGGTGGGCGAAAGGAGGTACAAAAGCTGCGGGGGACCAGCCGCCGGAGGAGACGAAAGGGCGCCTGGAAAAAGCTACTCTGGGTGAAACAGTCCTGTAAGATTGAATCGCGAGATGACCTATGAGGTCTTTCGGGACTTGGTGTAAGGCACTAATCGAGACATTCAGATCCCGACAACTACACGGATACAGAGACCTTCCTGGACCATCTGCAGCGCAATCCTCGCGTACGCCCATACGATTTCTGGCCTCTCGTGGCCGACTCCACCGTTATCGTACAACATGTATGCTCGGTCGCGATCTTCGTATGCTGTTTCGTTGGCATTGTGCAGGGCCGCGTGAGCCCTGTCTCGGTGGTGTGCTGGGGCAGTGTCGGGACCGCCTTGGGTTGGATCTTCTGGGATTCTTGGATTCTGCGGGAACATGTGGAGAGTGTGCAGGTCGCTGAGCGAGCATCATCAGAAGGGGATGACGGATCGAGTTCGAGTTCCATGACTAGCTCCGTCAACCCGTCGTCCGGTACCGCTAGTTCGCGTCCCTGCGGCCAGAAGGAGAACCAGGTCCATGGGCTGGGATTGTCCCTGGCACAGAATGAATCCAGTGAGCCCGCCCACCGACAGAGCATGGGAAGCGGTGGGGATGTCGATGGCAGCGGGCAGGAACCAGTGTCTCCCCTGTCTGGCCCGGTGAGTGGTCCGCTGGGTGGCCTGTCGTCCGAGGCGGACATGTCGCCGATGTTCTCCTCGAGGAACCGCCAACGGCTTTCTACCGTCAAGTCGGCTTTCCTGATCTACTTCTCGTTGCTCGCGCTGAGTCCCATCTTAAAGTCGCTTACCAAATCGACCGCCAGCGATTCGATCTGGGCCATGAGCTGCTGGCTGCTGATCATGAACATCTTCTCCTTTGACTACGGAAGCGGGGAGGGCGCAGGCGCCACCAAATTCCCGGCTTCCCTGTCTACCAATGCCGCAGTGATGGCTTCCACCGTATTAGCGTCTCGACTGCCATCCACCACCCACGTGTTTAGCCTGATGCTCTTCTCAATGGAGGTCTTTGGGTTGTTTCCCATTTTCCGACGGCAGCTGCGTCATGTGTCCTGGACTGGCCATGTTCTGCTGACGCTGGCGTTGGTGCTCGTCGCTGGCGGTGCCGTGGGCATCACCCTGCGTGGCGGATGGGCGGCGTTTGTGGTCGGATCCATTTTAGGGAGCATCCTGACGGCGCTGACTATGGGAGGATGTAGCTGGTGGCTGATCAGTCTCCAGAAGTATAAGAATGTGGTGACTGGGCCGTGGGATCCAGCCCGACCGATTATCCGGCGACACTGGGATTAAGGACTTGCAGCGCAGCCCAGTAGCCCGTCGTGTGGACGATCTCAGCTTGAGAAATACTTTTACAAGATACCCATACAGTATTAAGACTTTGAATCTAGCGCTTTTCATATGAACATGGATTTGAACCGTGAAATTAACATCTTGGCTTCCCCCCGTGTAAGATCTGACCTGAGTCTGCTGTACATCGCCAAGGAAAGACAATAAAACTGGCTTCAATAGCCTCCTGTATCCCTAACTTGTGTAATTGTTTCAGAAGTGAACAAAGTGCAGTGCCGGGAGGCGGTTGAGGCATGCTTGTTTTGCGGAATGTCGGCGGGAATGCTGGCCAACTGGAGCTGCCAGCAATCAACACCGCAGCAATTCCGGCCGTGACGCAAAGAAGAATCCCATATCCCATCCAAGGTGCAGGCATGGAGCAACCTCCATACCGTATCTACCATGGCACACTTTAATCATCTCATTCAACCCGTCATTGGGGGTCTGCTGTGGACTCGGGAAATTCTTCAAATGCATGCCCATGACTGGGCGATAACCCCAGGTCTAGGCAGGAGGCAGCAAAATGCCCGAGTCGGAATGGAGGCCTGTCTCCGTGTGTTTATTTCTGGATCCTCGCCAGGCTGTCAGTTAATTACTCCTGCTGGCCCACTTGGCGACGCAACAAAGCAGGTGACGGTCACTTTGCGCGCGCTGTTCACCTGATTCAGTCCAGGGCGCACACCCACCACCGACCACCCACCACCCACCACCTATCGACCACCACCGCCCATACAACCCGACGAGACAGGACACGAACGAACTCACGATCATGCTCAAACGACTCGCACTGGCCCTGATGGGCCTTCAGTGCGCGACAGCCTTGCGGATGGCAATGTATATTGACCAGTGAGTCCGCCCGCCTGCTATCTTTGCCTCATCACGTACTGAAAATCGAGTAGATACCACACGGCCAACCTGCCAGGCAAGGACAAGACCCAGGGTGTCACGCACGCGATCATGGCGTTTGCGCCCTCGACCCTGTTCAACTCCGACTCGCCCCCACAGTTCACCCCGTTTGAGTCCGTGTCGACGATGCGCAACCGCTTCGGCCCTGACACCAAGGTCATGATTGCCATCGGCGGATGGGGTGACACGTCTGGATTCTCGCAGGGATCCAAGGACGAGGCTTCTCGCAGCCGCTATGCGAAGAACGTTGCCACCATGATCAACAACTTGGGCCTGGACGGCGTTGGTAAATCGTCCCTCTTCCCTCTTCCCTCTGTCCTCTTCCAATCTTCTACAATACACAGCCCTAACCCGTGATGAAACCCCATCTACAGACATCGACTGGGAATACCCCGGCGGCAACGGCCAGGACTACCGCCAAACGCCCAACTCGGCCAAAGTGCCGGAGATCGACAACTACCCGCTCTTCCTGAAGGCGATCCGCGACGCGATCGGGCCCAACAAGCTGCTGTCGATCGCCGTGCCGGGCAAGCTGGAGGACTTCATTGCGTTCACGCCGGCCAACGGGCCCAAGATCTGGCCGTCGGTCGACATGGTCAACATCATGAGCTACGACCTGATGAACCGCCGCAACAACGTGACCATGCACCACACCTCGGTGGTGGACTCGCACACCACGCTGAAGGCGTACGCGGCCATCGGCCTCGAGAGCAGCAAGATGAACCTGGGCTTCGCCTTTTACGCCAAGTGGTTCACCACGGACCCCACCGCGGACTGCAAGACCAACCCCATCGGCTGCAAGGCGGCCGTCATGGAGAACGCCGACGGCTCGGACAACGGCAAGTCCGGCGCCCTGACCTTCGAGAAGAGCACCATGAGCGCCGCCCCGGGTAATCTGAAGACGTCCACCGATGGCACGTGTGGCTTCGACAAGGGCACCAAGTGTCCTTCTGGACAGTGCTGCAGCCAGTACGGGAATTGGTACGTGCCCCCTTGTGAATTCATCAGATGCATCATGATCTATCTCCCTCTGGATGTGAACTGACAGACAGCAAAGCGGTACAACCGACGACTTCTGCCAGGCGGGCTGTCTCTCCGACTACGGCACCTGCAAGGGCATCTCGATCACGGACTCGTGGCGCCGCGCCCTGAGCGAGGGCACCACCGACGCCACCATGGGCGGCCAGTACTACTTCGACGACAGTGTCAACATCTTCTGGAGCTGGGACACGGGCGACCTGATCGGCCGCAAGTTCACGGACATCGTCGACGCCGAGCAGGTCGGCGGCATCATGGCCTGGAGTCTGGGCGAGGATACCCTGTCGTGGGAGCATCTGTCTGCCATGCAGAAGGGGGCGAGCACGCGGTAGCTGTAACCATCCTTTACCCCAGTTGTTCGTCTACATGTATGTCTATGTGTATGTTGTATAAGAAGTACCCAGTTGCACGTCGCAGAATTTATCTAGTTCATGTGCAGCGAGGACACGCAATGATAAAGAATGAGAGAGATCATTTACCCAACCCCAAGAAAACTTGCAAACAATATTCCAGCTTGTTATACAGTACACTACCCAATCTATCCCCTCCCCCCCCCACAAAAGCGAGATCAACTCGCCCCAACCCACACCCCATCCCCACCCACATATCCAGACCCAATCTCTCTAAGTGCAGCTATCCGACCCATAAACAAACGTGCCATCCGAGTCCTCACACCCGCAAGTCCCATCAGTCGGGCTCTTGATGCACCCCGTTCCGACCCCCGAGGACTCGCCATTATCGCTGCAATATCGCCGCCTATGTCAGCCCGCATCCTCACCCAAGACAATCCCCAACAACCCCCCAGGCTCAATATCAGGGTTCTAGGGAATACAGAACAGAAAAAAAGGGAAGGGACAACCAACTTCCAGAAGAACGTCCAGCAATCCGAGTCGGAGTCGGTCATCTCGGCGTCCGTGGGCGCCGTGCACGTGTACGCGCTGCAGGTGCCGTAGGGGGCGCCGTGCGAGGAGTCGTACTCGTGGTCCGTCACGAAGACGGCGAAGGTTTGGGTGCCTTTTTTCGGGGTGTCAGTTTGCTTTTTCTATAAGGCAGGGGGGACAGGACGTACCTGAGGTGCGGGTGTTGTGCGAGCACTCGGCGGCTTGGATGGCGGTGGAGACTTTGCTGGCTGTTGTTTTTGTGGCGCGTTCTTGTGTTAGCATGCTGGGTAAGTTCGTGGGGATGGGTGGGTTGAGCTTGAGGGCCGGGGGGTGGGTGGGTTTAGGTTTAGGCGAGACAGGAGGTAGGCTTTACCAGAGCAGTTGTAAGTGCCGGGACATTTGCCCTTGGTGTTGGTGGAGGCCGGGTCGAGGGTCGCGGCGGCCAGGGAGGCGGCGCTGAGGACGACGTAGAGGAGGGAGTTGGTGGAGACCATTTTTGGCAATTTGATACTGACAGATGGCAGGTTGCTGGTGCTGGTGCTGGTGCTGGTGCTGTTGAGAAGAAAAGAAAAGTTGGGCGAGAGGTGTAGACCTTTATATAGATGCCAGCTTCTGCGCAGAAACTACCACTCCAGTACAATTCGATCGGTCACCTACCTCTCTATCTGACACTGCCCGGCCCCGGGATGTACGTGTCCTGAGTCGAAGCGAAACCGAAACCCAGGGGTGCATGTGGATCAGTCTCCATGGTCGGGATTCTGGATTCTAGAATTGTGGGCTCATCTGAAAGACGGGGTCGTGTGTGTCAGAAGGAGACGGAAGACGGAAGATGGAAGATGCAGACGGCAGGAATCATCAGGCGGACCAGTCTAGAAGCTCTTTGGACTGGGGCAGATTTTGGGTAATTTAAGCTTGTTACAACGCCGTCGTTTGGGATTACCCACTTCGTCTCCACTCGGCGGGATCGGCGCGGGATCAGGAGATGATGATTGAGTGAGGGAATAATAAGGTATAGTTCGCTGGAATATAGGTTGGTTTCACCGTGGATAGACTGCAGCCTACCTAGTACAGATCTCCTGCCCTGCTGGCTGTGGCTTGACCAACTGTTGTGGATGGGAGACATGTTGCCTCCGTTTGCATACAACCCACAGCTCATGTTTGTTGACATATTGATATTATATACTTCATAACTTTCAAAAAAGTGACAAAGAAGGAAGGTAAAATCAAAGAGACAGACCGAAACCTGCACAGACAGTTTGGATCAAGAAGGGTATAGACACAACACAACATCATGCAACGTCGAGGACATTCTGCTCACACCTCGCTCACGTAGTCCGGTTCATTCACACCACTCGCTCATTTCCTACTCGTAGCCTCCAACTCCGACGGCCCTCTCGCCATCGCTTCATAATAAACCTGCCCAGGCTGGTGCCCGTGTGCCTGCTCCTGGTACACCTGCTGTTGTTGCTGCGCATCCCAACTCCAATGGCCCCCCTGACTCTGGGGCGGCGGTGACCCCGACAGATCCGGACTGGTCGCATACACCGCCGTTCCGGGAGACTGCGCGTTGCCGTAGTCCCCGTACGGCTGTTGCATCTGCTGTTGCTGCTGGAGAGGCTGTCCGGGAGCCGTCTGCATCATGCCAACCCCTAGCCCGGCGACGCCCGCGTCGTAGTCACTCTTTCCCCGTCCATGTCCCTGGCTCTGCGCCTGGTCCCCGCCACCATGACCAGGGCTCAACATCGCCGCCCACTTCGCCGTCCGCTCCGTGCGACCGTCCTGTGAGGACATCCACTTCTGATACACCCTGTTCCGTCCCAGAAGGAAGAATAATGCGCCCAAGATGCCGACGAAGGCGACGGAGCCCACGACGATACCTGCTATGGCGCCGCCGCTGAGGCCGCCGGATCCGGACGACGAGGAGGCAGATGGACTGGAGCTGACGGTGCTGTTGGAGGTGGGGATGGAGCCTTCGGCCGGCATGGACTGGCCGGGGACGAGCATGTAAGGGTAGGTTTTTGCTTTCTCGTATTGCGCTTCCCAGGTCATCGTTTCGTTCTGAGAGAGGTGGGGTGGAGTCAGTTTGACGTGGTCAGATAGACAAGAGGGCTGAAAAAGAGACGTACAGGATTGATGACGCCTACCATGCCATTGACAAGGCAGGAATCTATGGCTGTGCAGTAGAAGAAGGTTGGCTGTGCCTTGAATCAGTTTGCTGTCGCATATAGGTCGCTTGTGTCTTGCTAGAGGGCGGCAAGAACATACCTCGGTGTCGTTCACAACGAGGGACCATGTAGGTGGCTAACACAAAATGATTGTCAGGTCACAACTTTCGACAAGAGTACATCAGAGGCAGTACCGGTCCGACCAAATCGCCATCATCTTCATTGAAACTGTTGAAGATTCCCGAGTAGAAGACGGACTTGCTAGCAGGCACGCACGGCGCTAGGTAGTCGGCTTTCACGACTGAATGGTTCCGAGGATAGAATTCGAACACAATCACGTCGCCAACTTTGGCGGTGATGTTATGCGGAGAATACCCATGAGGAGAGGTCTTGGAGCCAACTTCGACCGTGTGTGTCGCCACGCCCGTTGTTGCTGACGAGGTGGAGGAGCGGCTTGCCGTCGACGTCGTCGCCGTAGTCGTCGCCGCCGAAGTTATCGACGATGTGTCCCCGTAATAGGACATCTTGATGGTGCTTGCAGTTAACGACGAGAACAAGAAGGAAAGTCAAGATGTAGTAGCAGCATGAGTTGTGAACGTCGTGGCGAGGGGTCAGCAGACAAAGGGGGCTGAAGAGACAGAACAATTTCCCTCTTATTCCGTGAGACAAGGCTGAGCAGGTCGTCAAATCTGGCTGTGTAGGTCGCACAAAGCCTTCGGCTGGCGAGGCCGCGAGTTTTAACACTCGAGATTGAATAAAGAAACAGGGATTCGTATCTGAATCTGAAGCACTCAGAGACAAAGGAATGATGACATCGTCTCCGACCGAGAGGATAATGGTACAGACTCAAAAGACGACCGAGAGTTGAGATGGGGAAATCGAGATGAGGGGCTTCTCCTCCCTGCATTCGGAAAGATTTCTCACATCGGGCTCTGTCTTCATTTCCCATGTTCTTCGTCTTTTGGCTTTTGGCTGCTTGTTGGCAGTACAGTACCTCGTGTTCGTAATCATCTGCCGGCGTTGCCATTGGTTAGGGCTTTGGCACGGACAGCCATCCCAACCAGCAGGCAATCAATAGCTTTCTTGGCTCCGGCCGGACCACAGGTGCAATTAAACATAACGTTAACTTAAAGCACTGGGTTCTCGACTTATTCAGATCGATCTTTAAATCTTTTCTCGGAACCCATCATTTCATGTAGCTATGCCCTTAGATGCAGACCTGAATCGCTGTATAGCTCGTTAGCGGTGGAGTCTCCGGATCAGCCACCTGCAGAGTCAGATGCAGGGTCTGGCTACCATCCTTATCACTTACAACCGCCCTCCCTTCGCGGTCGAAGACGAGAGAGAGAGACCAAAGAGACACAACTTTGTTTCCCGGACTCCGTGTTGAAGCCCCACTGGACCACATTCTCTTCTATCGTTCAATGGTTCGTCGACGGCTCGATCCATTGAGACCATCTGAAGGAGAGGGAGTCGCCGTCTGGAACGAACGTCTCTTAAGCATCGAAGATCAACCTTGAGTCCACAGCAGCATTCGATGAACTGGGTCCCAGACCATCGGTACTGTCAATAACGATTATCTGTTCGTATTCCAGCTTTGGCTCGTCTGACGCAGAGTGTCCATTGTTCCCGGCGGCAAAATCGTCCTGATATGCTTCGCTCAATCATCAGATCATTGCTCCACACGACTGTCTAGTCTGCTCTTCGATCATGCCCCGAGTACTGTCTTCTGCTTCATTATGATAGCCAGGCCATTGTTAGTGAGACCCAAACAAGCAATGCGTGGCGTTCACAACGAGTTCCATACTCCTGATACTTGATGTCGACTATCCCAATCTGAATGAGAGGTTGGAAAATGGGAGGACTGCCGTTGATAATGGCTTCATAACCAAGATACTCCGCATGTAGCATGCCCACACGATCGTCAACAATCGGTCACCCAGGTGAAACCAGGGCCGTATCCGATCAGCCCCAGTGGAGGATCACTTTCAGTGTTGGAGAGCCAGATTGCTAGGCCATATCGATGGATTCTGTGGAGAACGCGAAGCATGCGACATCAGGCTAGGGGCGATGGATTGACGCGTCTCTGTCGTCCTGATCAGAGTGAAGAGACTCGAATGCGCGGACGGATGATCCTGTATCGGAGGGTATGTGGTTAAGGCTGATATCGGGGGAACGAGAAGTTTCACAAGTGAAAAGATCACAACCTGGGGACGTGAGCACGTTTGTGTTCTAGATGATAAGGTGTAAGAGAGGGCAACACTAGTCAGTCGCGGAAGGTTTACTCTCTAACGGCCCCTATGCGCTCAATCGGCTGTGGTGGTGCTCCAAGCGGTAGTCACCATTCATTCGTCAGGTGACCCTCCTTGCAGAAATGACTTCCATGCGTCGGTGCAGGTACTTGGTCCTAGAATGGCTGGTGATATGATTTTGATGTGACTTTTATATTTCGACTTCCATCGGAATTGTACTATCAAAAACACCGCCGCCATCCGATCACGACTCAAGTCCTTGAAACAGACACACTACAATATCAGCACAATCGACTAAGACTACAAATCCACCCCCCGATATTCTCGTCCGCTTTCGTTGCTTCGACCCGAAAATCCCGGATCCCTTGTGATTGACTTACGAGACACGCCACGCTCCGGCTTTGAACCTGTTGGGATGTCCGACGACAAGACAGCCTTAGCAATCCGGCTCTGGTGGCTCTCCATGCGATCTTTGTGCGGAAAGGTAGACCTGACGGTGCCTCCATCCTTCCCAACTGGTCGCTTAGAAAGTCCCATTGGCTGTGTCTTTTACAGAAGTGGGATCTTGCACAGGCTTGAGACATCGCAGACCATGTCTTCCGGCTGATGCTGACGATATCGATTCCGGACCTAGAGGCCATGCCCTTCTCGTCTTTCGATGTCCTGCAGGTGCAGTGGTATTGAGCCAGAATTGCTGCTCCGATGCTGCAGATGTCGAACTCGAAGAAGTCGACACTTTCAGTTGGGACGAAGATAAGTAGAAGGAGGATAATAAACGGCGGATGCAAGATGCGGGCAATAAAATATTGTGTATTGGAGGCAGTGGCACGCAGCGTCGCATTGATGGGCTGCAGGCTGTATGTTGTAGCCCGTCACAAGTTGATCCACTCTGTTAATGCACAGGTTTATTTGTATTTTATCAGTGGACAACCATCATACTTATTATGACAATCACATTGATTCCGCATTCATCTGTCTCATGATTCACTGCGAATACTTGCTATTAATCTCGGATGGAATGTCGGGCAGGTGGTCAACTTCTCTTCTTATCCTCAACCGGTTGGTCGACGTCCGAAGCTGCTGGAGATCAGAGTGTAGAAAAAGAGTCTTTCTTTACACGGAAAGAATTGAGGAGGCTCGGAAACGTGAACGATCATGGCGCTCATCTGCAAGGGGGGGAGTATGAGAGGTCACTTGGGAGTCTTTTTACTCTGTAGATGAAGGAAGTATGTACATTTGCGGCATTTGCGGGGTAAGATAATCCCGCGTGTTGAGGTACAAGCAGCGAATACCAAGCTAAAACGGGCATAAAGAATCGAGATGAAACACTCTATACCGACCCGCTTGAAGATCATTTATTGTTGATGTCTGCTAAAATTCAGACTATTCTGGACACTCCTGCTAATCACTGCATGATTTATCTCGCACCGCGGCAAACCAGATATTGTTCTGCTCAACTCCCCGCCTTTCTCCCCCACAGATCCCTCCTTTTGCTAAGACCATACATGTCACATTCCGGTCAAGGCAAACATCATGGACCGATTCTCCTTTCCGGTGCGACTCTTTCCTATTTGCTGTTGTTGCCCCTTCTACCTTTCTGACTCTTGTAGAACGCGGTTGCTATGGCTGACGCTGACGTCGCTGCAGATGTTGTGAATGACAGCTGTTCACCTCGTGCATTCCTGCATCAGACCCCACAAACTCGTGACTGCATCAGGTGACCTCCGCCACTGCCGATTAGAGGGGGCGATCCCCCGCGGCGGACAACTTGAGTCTACAAGCCTACAACAAGGCCTCTGTACAACCATGTCCTGTAACTACAAGGACGTTGTGATCTATGAGCGGAGACAATGTGGAGGAACACCTGACTTGTTGTCAGGACTGATGCTGAAGCAACGATAACAAGACCCCTGGCAGCCATTGCGTGCTACAGGACTTTTGTTTCACCATCTCCATGAGACAGGGCCATATAAAAGGATGGAGAAATGGATAGAAGGGTTGCCTTATTTTTGGAGGTCGAGTTTGGCTTTGCGCCTCTCCGCCTGGTCTCGAGCCCGGATCTGCAGACAGGTCATGAGTGCAAATCGTCATCGTTGCTGAAACAGCAAAGCAGAGCCCGTTCTCCCCCTCCATCCTCGTCCAGAGCGCATGATGAATGGGATAGGATTGAGCATCTGATCTCTGGAGCCTACCGAATGGTGGGGCTCAGCACAAACCAAAGTCAAGAAAGTCCGTCGGGCGCATGGAAACTGAATGTAGTCGAAGCTACCGAGACGGGAAGCCAATCACCGGTTGCGGTTGTGCACGGATGGATCACTGGGTGGCCGTCTTTCACTCCCGCGGCCCAGAATTATGGAGGAAATTCCCTTCAATCTTCCCTCCTTATCAGCCAAATCTTTATCTTAATTGTCTGACTAGACTACCTTCACCGACTCCTCAAATATAATCTTCTTGTAAATATCTTCTGTTTGAACTCGCTTCCCTCCACCCTCCTGGGTTTAGCCTTTGGTTTGGACCCCTTGGCCAAAGTCACATTTTCTTATAAGATGTCACCATCCTCCCACTGCTAGTCATGTCTGTTGACGAGCCTGCACCGTGGCCGGTTCTGCTTGTTCATCGCAGGCTGTGATCATTTTTCTCATCTGCTTGCCTCTCGAACACTCGTCCCCGTCCCCTCACCAATTCAATTGCTGGTCTTCACTACTGGACTGAATAGAATGCTGAGGCGCCGCTATTGCTTTCTGAGCTGAGCATTTGTCTGGTGACGTCGGTCAGTCCATAATCGCGTACGGAATAGGAAATTGATAGCTGATAAAATGCTTTATCAACACAGATTACCCCTCAATCTATAGACACCACGAAGATTGTTTTGTCCCACTTGGTCTCTTTGCGACATCATAATGGCCTCTCAAGAGTCACCGTTGGCTTCGGCGTCGGAGCAGCCCAACACAAAAAAAAGCCGATTCGCCGGTTGGTTTGGAAAAAGGATGCCGAAGATATCAGCACCAGAAGCGGAAAACAATGACTCTTATCGTCCCAAAGCCACGCTCGGGATTTTAAGTGACAAAGAGACCGATGAGGTACCTGGTGAGTGGCTAAATCAGGCAGGAGATTCCGGTTGGCAGTGGTAGAACGTGCCGGCTCACAATGTGAACGCAGGAACGGTCCTTCTGCTCTCTTCTAATCGCAACGAGCCGTTGGGGTTGAGGCACCAACCACATCGTGAATCCAGCTCCTCCATACCCTCACCTTATCCACCGTCGCGGGCTTCATCCCGCTCCGTCCCACCGCAGAAGAAGACCGCCAACGGTCAGATTATCCTGAACCCACAGCCCGATGATTCAGCAAACGATCCACTGAACTGGCCTGTATGGCGCCGAGATGCGGCTTTGGTATCCTTAGGCTTTTATTGCCTGATGGGCGGGGGCATGACCCCGATCCTGGCTGCCGGTTTTGAGCAAGTCGCCTCGGATTATGGCGTAACCACTCAAAGGGTAGCTTATACCACGGGGTTATACATGCTTGGCCTTGGGGTCGGGTCTGTAGTAATGTCCCCAACAGCTATTCTGTTTGGGAAACGCCCAGTGTATCTCCTGGGCGCAACGCTCTTCATCCTTTCTGCCGTCTGGTGTGCGCTGTCACCCAACTATCCAAGTCTGGTTGTCGCCCGCATTTTCCAGGGGATCGCAGTAAGCCCGGTCGAGTGTCTGCCGTCCGCAACTATTGCAGAGATTTTCTTCTTGCATGAACGGGCATATCGCGTTGGAATCTACACGCTTCTTCTGCTAGGGGGCAAAAACCTCATTCCTTTGGTCAGTGCAGCTATCATTAGCAGCCTAGGATGGCGTTGGGTCTTCTGGGTCGTTGCCATTGTTGTCGGCGGCTGTCTTGTCCTTCTTTTCTTTTTTGTACCGGAAACATTCTGGGACCGCACCCCTCGACCTCATCGACCCCGCAAACGCCCCAGCATCTATCGTGGAATGTCAAACATCATGACTCATGGATTCCGAGGCCGGCACCCACATGCCCACCGTCTGGAAGATCCGTCGCCAGATGAGGAGCTGGCTCCTGCCCAACCAAAGAAGGCCAAGAAGGGACACGTTGGCTTTGTTGATGGAGCTGGTGAAGGCGATACCCACGATCTGGAGAAGGTACAGAATGAAGAGCAGGAAAATCAAATCACCCCCGCACTTGAAGTTTCTGCAAGCCAGCCAGGCCCAGAAGCAGCACATCCTGCTGATTATGAGAAAGATGACGGTTTCCTCACTCCACCTGTTCCGGGGGCAGTATCTCCCTCGGAGCTCGAGACGGGTCGGCGGTTTGAACTCTCTCCGGCTCGTAGTGAGTCTATGGACCCTGCTCCGCCAGCTACACCCGCAGCACAATACACCAACCGACTCCGTGAGCAGCCCAGGATTTCTTTCACGTACTACCTCCGGCCTTGGAATGGGCGCATTGCTCACGACAACTGGTTTCGTGTTGCCTTGCGACCGTTCATATTGTTTGCCTACCCCGCAGTGCTGTGGTCCGCCACTGTATACGCTCTTTCGGTGGGATGGCTCATCGTGATCTCCGAAGCAGTCGGCTCTATCTACGAAAAGCGAGATTCGTACAACTTCACGGCTTTGCAGGTTGGCCTGGTGTACATCTCGCCGTTCGTGGGTGGTCTCCTTGGAACTGCAGTAGCGGGCAAGGTTTCGGATATCATTGTGAAGTACATGACACGGCGTAATGGAGGCATATACGAGCCGGAGTTTCGTCTGGTCATGGCGCTTCCAATTGCTCTCGCCACAACCATTGGTCTCATGGGATTTGGATGGAGTGCCGAGGAGCGCGATATGTGGATTGTGCCGACCATATTCTTTGGTATTGTTTCTTTTGGATGCTGCCTTGGGAGTACGACATCCATTACCTTTTGTGTCGACAGCTACCGGCAGTATGCTGGTGAAGCTCTGGTGACACTCAATTGGAGCAAAAGTTCGTACTGCCCCCTTCCCCACGGCTGACCCCTGCGCTTCAACAAAACACCCAACTAACCGTTTCCCGCAGACGTGTTCCATGGACTCATATTCTCGCTCTTCATCGTGGACTGGTTGGATGCAGAAGGATCCCGGCTGGTGTTCATTGCATTGGGAGTGATTCAGCTGGGTTGCTTACTGGCCACCATCCCTATGTATATCTATGGGAAACGACTTCGCATGTGGACTGTGAGGAAACAATTGATGGAGAAATTCTAGAAAGATGCCTTCTTGGATGTGTACTGTACTATCCTTGGGAGGGGCGCTATTGCCGTTCATCTCTGATCCGTGATATCCTTCCGTTTCGCCGGACGGGAAAATGCCCATTGGACGGGGGAGACTGGGGCAAATCTTGTTTTCATCACTTGCCGATCGGCATTTGTACAGTACCTATACGGAGTAGAACACCGCCATATCACCTTGTTTATGATACGGTAGACATGCATTGAGCTAGGACGATTTTGACATTACTGAGATGTCATAGCTGACGGATCAGGGCCCATCAGATCGGGACGGCAGGGAAAGCCAAACCTGGGTATGGCCATCCGGTGTCTCACGGGCTCGTTCACCGATGGAGTGACTGATGTCAAATGCTCGGTGGGCCTCAACTGACCCGAGGGCGAAGGCCAGGCGCACAGCCTCCATGGCGACTGACAGAGACTTTTTCCGGATTTTGTGATTGGCAGAACATTACTAGACAACTGCCGTGGAGTTACTAATCGCCTGAGTTTTGCCAGTCCACCGCACTGCAGCTTCTAGACTGCTTAGTCACCCTCACCTGCCGTGGGCTTAATTATCTAACGCTCAGTGATCGGTCCGCAAGCAGATTCAGATTCATTCCAGAGTCAAATCCTAGTCGGCCGAAGGCAGCTGTAGCTGCAGGTGCAGCAACTATTTTGTCGATCATGACGCGGGATACGACGTCAGCGGTGAAGGCATGAAGAGGAAACTTGTATTTAGATGTACTCGAGTAGATGCATAGAGGTAAGCGTAAGCACAGGAAAACAATTCCATGCCCGCCTTGTCTAGCCTTGCCTTGCCTAGCCTGGAGCCTCCTTGATTGCCCCTCCTTCACCGGTTATATGTAAAAATTGCAGACGGAAAATGTTGATCCAAGACTCCAAGTGTTTACCCTAGCGAGGTCCTTCCCGTCCTCCAACCTTTGAAAGCCCACATGTCGACACCTTAGGCAGTAAGTGGCAGTCGAGCCCTGAAGGCGAAGGTCTCTCAATTGTGGATGGGAAGAAAAGAGCTGCCTTCACTGGTGGGTTCTCAGCCCGTCCCCAGTCCACCATCCATCCACCTTCAGTATGATCAGATCCCTCAAGAGGACTAGCGCAAATAAAACCTGGTTTGAAACCAAGTCCCCAAGAGCCCAAGCCCCCAGGGCTGCCGTCCCGGAAAGCGGAATGGGCGGAGCTATCGATGAAGAGTCACCCAATCACATCTTCAAACAGGGATTTCCGGCAGACGAAGGATGAAATCGCTGGCGATTTCAGTGGGGTTCGAGTCCACTGCAGTAGATACTTGAAGGCGAACAAAGTGACATGTTGGAGACGGATGCTGGTCACTTTTTGAAGAAGGGTGCTTGTGAGAGATCCAGTCATATGTGAATTGGTAACTCTTTGTATGATTCATTGGCCCGTGAAGTTAGGACGTGAAGTATCCGTACTCCGTACATAACTGGAAATGGGAATATGGTACACACTCTACACATAGTACAGCATCTTCACCCGCAAAAGAAAAATGTGTGCCTAGGACTTTCATCATGTACTTGGCTCACAGTTCCTGGGTCGTCACGACACGAGAAAGTCGTGGAGTTCCGGAGTTGCATGATCCAGGTCTACAGGATAACAAGGACCGAGTCCATATCGGATCTCATTTGTTGGGTCATTCTCCAGTTAATCAAAAAGATTCAGATCCTCAGATCTACTCCCCACTAGGTATTGTATCTTTTATTCCCTTCTTTTGCCATCGCCACATTCGACGGGTACCCCCGGATAAGGCGCAGTTGTGTGGACTGACTGACAGCTGATGAGGTGGCTTTCAATGAGACAATCGGTCATCGACTGTGATTATGATCCTGGTCAGTCACTGGCTGTGGTGATTCTTGTTATGTGGTTTTCTACATTCCACGTAAGATTTGCCATCCGGAATTTCCTGATTCATGCGTCCGTTGCTTTCTGGCCATGACTAATCTGCTACTTACACATACTTTTTTTTGGAACCGTGCAAACTGCAAAGTAAACTAGGTACTGTACCTACTGAGTAACTATGGATGCATTGTTTCGGTCTGTATGTAAAATGAAAGATTAATTTCCCTATCCACAGCTACTGCTGGTTGATGTCCTAAAAGAGTCACTTTTTTGCATAAATTTGCTGACTGATTAACAAATTGACCAAACCATTGACTTGATGGCTGAGTTACTGATTACTCTGCTCTTGTCTTGTCTTGTCTTGTTTCGTCTCGCCTACCCTTCCTCCTCTTATTCCCACTCACTCACTCCTGCTCCTCCACCACCACCACCTCCTCCTCCTTCGATTGCCCTGCAAGCAATCCTTGATTGAGTTGATACTAATAAACCCGCTCGATTCCAGCTGGCTTTCCAGCAGCTTGCTCTTCCCCTTCCCTCTTCTTTCCTTCTTTCTTCCTTTTCTACATTATACTGCTACTCAACCCCATCATCCTACATTTTCTCTGTCCTCCCATCTAGCCTCTTTCCGACCTCGACTATCGCGACGTCACCTCCCTTGTGGCTTCCTCACTAACAACATTTTGCCACACTTTAATCCGATCAAGCCAGCGCCTCCATTTTCACCCCCGCCAGGATGGCTGCATAAGCCCGTTTGAGCGCCAACTCCCCCCCCTCCCCCCCGTCGCATCGAATTTCATTAGAGTCAGGACCGACTAATAATAAGTATAGTTCTTACTATTATTATTTTTATTGTTATCATCCTACATCCTCTCTCTCTGCTCCTCTTCCCTTCCCTTTCCTCTTCCTTCCTTTCTTCCTTTCCTCTCCCGCCATGGAATCATCACCCCCTCCGCAAAGGGGCGATGACCACAACGCGGGTCGCCGAGTTCGGGAATTGTACCGGTACTTCCAGCCCGAACGCACCGGTGTCCCTCAAGACCGCAGTTTCACCTCCGCCAGCGATGATGCGCTTCCCTCTGCCAGCTTAGATTCCTCCAACCACATTCCTTCGTCGCCCTCATTATCCTCCCACTCCCAATGTCCTTCAAACCCCGCCATTGACGCCGCTGCAGCAGGGCTTGTCCCCGAGAGTCTGATAATCGGGGAGGCCAATGCGACGTTAACGTCGTTTGCGCAGCTGGCAGCATTGCGACTCAATGTTGAGCGCGTGTTGATCAGGTACGTTGGGGATGAAAACTCAATATCATGGGGTAACTCCTGTCCATCTTTTCACTGTGGATGACTGACTTAATCGACCTCCCCGACAGTGTTTCGGACCGGCAGAGCCAATTCATTTTGGCGCAGAGCACCCAGACTGGGGCCGTTAGCGACTATCAAGCATCCGGTGAAGGCGTCTGGGATGGTTGCTCAACATTATCATCTAGCGCCTGGAGTATGTGCAAGGTAGGTATCGACTCCTCGAATATGTTCCGTGACTTCGGTTACTCAGACGAGATCGCCTCTCTCCTCCAGGCCACTGTTGCTCTTCCGCCCGCCCGCGAACCGGGACAACGCCAATTCTTGATTCTGAACGACCTCAGCGAAGAAGAACGATATAAGCGCCTTCCATTCGTGGCAGGAGAGCCGCAGTTTCGATTCTATGCCGGTACGCCCTTGACCACGGACACCAACATCAACATTGGATGTTTCTTTGTTCTTGACACAAAACCGCACGATGGTTTTAGCGCTACGGAGAGGGGCACTATGGACACATTGGCCGGCTTGATCATGGACTATTTGAAGGTCAGCCGCCAAGCGTCCGAAGGTCGCCGTGCAGCCCGCCTGTCTCGTGGTCTCAGCTGCTTTGTTGAAGGCAGCTCCAGCTTTGTCGATGGAAGTAATCCCTCTTCCTCTGGTAGCTCTGCAGCGGCACCCAGCACGCCACCTTCGTCAAGTCAGCGAGCCAACCATCACTCTCTTGGGTCTCTTAATAGCTTCGATGCTCCATCCAGGCGATCTCAAAGCAGTGATACCCGCTCATTCAGTTCCGTGTCTGAATCGAAGTTCGATCATGCTCAATCCTCCGCACCGGACACCCCCTTCCCAGATTGGTGGGCCGGCAGTCGCGAAAAAGAATTGAAGGGCTCTGATGACTCTCACGGACATGGCTGGGCATTCCGACGGGCGGCCAATCTGCTACGAGAGAGTCTCGAGCTTAGTGTAGATGGCGGAGTCATTTTCGTCGAGGCGAACAATAGTCCGATGATCGACGTTGACACAGGAAGTGATTGCTCGATAGAAGGCAACAATCCGGCTCCTGTGCTGGCTATTTCAACCAGTGAAGAGCCATTTGCGCCCGGCCCAGGTTCGAAAGCCCTCTACCCAGCAGCCTCCCTCGACACTGCGTTTCTTCACCAACTACTGCGGCGGTACAGTAAAGGCAAGCTTTGGTCCTTTCACCGCGATGGTATGATCTCGAGTTCCGACGATGAAACGCCACGAAGAAGTCGCTCGCGCACCACCAGGTCATCCGAGACGGGCAAGACAGGATCCAAGCGATGGAGAGCCACGGAAAACTCTATGCTAAATCAGTACTTTCCGAACGCCACTCAAGTTCTTTTTGTGCCGCTTTGGAATTCTGCAAATTCACAGTGGTTTGCTGGCTGTTTCTGTTGGAACACACTGGAGACGCAAGTCTTCAGCTCGTCTGTAGAATTGAGTTCTATCCTCGGGTTCGGATCTTCCATCATGGCGGAGTGCAATCGGGTCGAATCACTCATTTCAGATCGGCAAAAGGGCGATTTCATAGGCAGTATATCGTGAGTATCTCTAACACACATTCCATATGCATTTTGCTGACAATTTGCCAGTCACGAGCTTCGGAGTCCGCTCCATGGGATCCTGGCGGCCGCGGAGTTTCTCAACGGCACGCAGCTTGACGAATTTCAAACCTCTCTTTTGGAGACCATCAACGCATGCGGGCGTACTTTGCTGGACACGATGAACCAGGTTTTGGATTTCAGCAAAATCGTTTCTCTGGAACGGACGTATCGAAATATGAAGCGAAGCCGAACACCACCCACCGAGCTGAAAGGACCAGATCGGTTCTCCACGCACCTGGACACCTATGTGGCAACAGACTTGGCTTTATTGGCTGAAGAAGTTGTGGAAGGTGTATGCCTGGGTCATGCCTATGGTCAGAAGTCCTCCGCCCCCTATGATCAGCCTATGGTCCTGCCGCTTGGACAGTCGAGGAAACCCGCGTCTGAGCTCGAGGCAGAGACAGCTTGTCGTTCGGATGTGGAGGTCGTAGTGGATATTGCACATAATGATTGGACCTATCTCACGCAGCCAGGAGCCCTGAGACGCATTATCATGAACGTTTTCGGGAACGCGATGAAGTACACTCACAGTGGTCGTGTGTCTTTGCATCTGGAGGTCACAGAGGCTTCGGAAGGCCGTTCACGCCGTCATGGAGTCGAAGAACTGGTTACTTTGACTGTTTCTGACACCGGTAAAGGCATCTCTGAGGAGTTCCTGCGCGGTCGCTTGTATACACCTTTCGCTCAAGAAGATACTCTCGCAGTTGGAACCGGCCTTGGTCTCTCTATTGTACGGAGCCTTGTCAAAGCTCTTAAGGGTAGTATCAACATCCATAGTCGCCCTGGCGAAGGTACAATTGTCAAAGTGTCTCTACCACTAATCCGACCTGGCCCTGAGGTGGATCTGGAGGAGACAGTGGGCCCCCGGTCGCCGTCGGCCAAGGAGAAAGACGCATTGACAGAAAGTCGTATGCTGCGCGAGGCTCATGCTGGTCGTCGCGTTGCAATCCTCGGGGTAGAACCCGCGGAAGCAGTGACACATTCATTCTGGTCCGTCTATATACGTTACCTGACCGATTGGTATGGCCTTGAGATAGTATCGTCCCAGGACAGAGTACCCGCGGATATTACTTTAGCTGAGGAACAGGACTTGGCTTCGGGAGCGCAACTTGGTTCCGGCACGACGCTTCCATGTCTCCTCGTCTTCTGTAACAAATCCGTTGATTATACGACAAGTCGGTCGCGGTGGCTATCTCTAGCCAATATGGTTAATATCATTCGACGACCATGTGGTCCACACAAACTCGCACGCAGCATTCGCAAATGCTTGGAGATTCAAAATGGGACTCTAAAAGCGAAGACAATTCAGTTACCAGAACGGCCCCGGCCCGCTGTCTTGACATCAAGCGATACATCTCCTGGAGAAAGGATGTTCGAGATTCCCACTGATACTCCGGATCTCACGCCAGAAGCGACCGCCAGCTCGGACTCGTCGTCTTCCTTCGACTACATGCGTTCACAGTCCTCTGATGCCTTTGACTCTTTGTGTCCAACTGAATCAGCGGCGTCATCCGTCCAACCCCAATCGCCAAGTCAGCAACCAGACTTTTTGCCGGTCAATCGCCGCGCACGCATCTTGGTTGTGGATGACAATTCGATCAACCTTAAGTTGATGCTCACCTTCATGAAAAAGCGGGAACTTGAAACGCTGGACTCGGCTGAGAACGGCAAGTTGGCCGTTGATGCTGTTGAGCGGCTCCCTGAAGGTTATGATATTATTTTCATGGGTAAGTAGCTCTTTTTGTCACCATAATTCAGCCCTCTGCTAACCCCATCACCATAGATATGTCTATGCCAGTCATGAATGGCTTTGAGGCAACACGCGCCATCAGAGCCATTGAGAAAGAGCGCGGCGAGGGCTGCGCCCCCGCCGTGATCATCGCCCTGACGGGCCTCAGTAGCTCGCGCGATGAATCTGAGGCGCTTACGTCGGGTGTCAATTTGTTCCTCACGAAGCCGGTTTCCTTCAAAGAGGTCTCCAAGTTGTTGTCAGAATGGGAGGATAAAGAAACGGTGGAGCGGCGTTTGTCGGGATCTGAGTCTGCATCTGAATGAAACGAAATACACATCTCACAACGGCATGCGCGCATTCGACCAATTTTTGGTGGTCTTTGGGAATTTTCTTGATTTTGTTTCCAATCATTCTGTGTTGGGATTACTCCGTACACGGATATGAGGCATGAGTGATACCCTTATCAGGAATCTGGCGTTCTTCTTCGGCTGGCGTTCATCTTTGGCTCGCATGATTGCGATGCTATGGGTCGGATTGGTCTATTATTTTGAAATTGGGGTCCGAAAAAGGTTCTGATTGGATTTCAGGACAGGTCTTATATAATATATATATTGATTTACTGCTACATGGAGATCATCTATCGATGATGAGAGAGGTGGATATTGGAATGTATGTATGTACTGTACCCATAGTATAACCACGAACCACGACGGCTTGATGACCGGGGCTTTGTCTACAGTACAACGATTTTGCTGGAGTCGGCAGTTGCTATAAATATTTGTTCACACTGTCAAAATCCTTTGTTGTATCCCCTGAATGATGGGGCAGGTAGATGTAGGTACTACTCCGTACCGGATCCAGCCTTGCATAGATGTCTGTATTTGGTATTGTTGTATCTTCCTATCCTCCTATCATGGCGGGGCGTTTGTCAGACGCGACCGTCCTGAGGCAGGAAATTTGGCAACCTAACATTGAAGGTACCCGCCCGCAAGCGGCCAGCCACCACGTGATGTGGAGGCGGCGTTGCCCCTTTGCGGCCGGTGTGGAAACACGGCCAGCCCAGGCTCCATCGGGTCTTTCGTTCTCGCTCCTCTTTTGCATCTCCTGCATCCCACCCCTCGGTCTCTTCCTTCTTCCTTCTTCCTTCCTCCTTCTTCCTTTCTTTCTTTATCTCGTGCTCTCTTTGATTTGATCTCTTATTGTTGGATTGACGCCATCTACCGGGATCGCCGTTCGATTTCAGTATTACCGATTGCCTCATTCGCGTTTCTTCTCACTCCCGCGTCAGAGTTGCTCTCGTGGCTTGAGCAACCAACCACTGTCTCTAGATTTGATTCTTATTTCACGGCCGAATCGCTTAATGCGTGCTCAACTCTAGCTGCGGTCATCGTATCACTAGTTCTTTCAGCCGACATCTCTTTCGCAACCGACGTTTTGCATCATGAAGCTCCACCATCTATCTTCGCTTCTTCTTCTTCTCCCCGCACTCTCAGTCGCTGTCGCCGATTCAACAACAGTCAGTGGGAGCCTGCAGGATGCATCCACTGCCAACGCTGTTGATACAGATGCACTCGCTGCTTCCAAAATTGCCTCGAAAGGGACGCTGGACGCCCCCATTGACGGCAAGGATGGCCGGCCTCACGCCGGTCCTTGGGTGGAAACAAGCGCCGAGCGGGATCGCAAAAAGTCAGGCTCGGGCATTTCAATGGACGACGTCACCGTGGCCGATTACAAAGCGGCAGAACAACTTGGGCCTGACGGCAAGCCGATCCCGTATTCAAATGACGGCGTGATGGACGACCCTCATCGGACGGGTCCAAAAGAAGGAACTCGAGGGACAGAGGGCGGCGTCACGGAGAAGATGAGGGAGAATCCGTTTCCCGGCGAGAAGACGCCGGATAGTCCTAAGGAAGCTCCGCCGTTGCCGCACAGCGAGCAGCAGAAGCTGCCCACGCAGATTGAGGCCACTGAGGCCAAGGACCCCAAGAGCTTTACTGCGGATTCAAGCCTGGGTCGACTCGAGGTAAGCGGGGACGCTGGTATGATCCTTAATGGAAAAGGGGCAAGTGCGCTAACATTGATCCAAGAAACCCGCCGACTTGCCTGAGAAGCCCCATGACATCCCACCTCCCAAGTCCCCCGCAACGGTGAAAGAGAGCCCGCTCGGTCTGGATAAGGATGGCCACCTGCAACCACAATCCGGAGACATTCAGGAGGAAACCGCGTTCCATTCGCTGCTGTTCTCGTTTACCATGATCGTGGTTTCGGAGATTGGCGATAAGACATTCTTGGTGGCCGCCCTCATGGCGATGCGTCACCCGCGCCTGCTCGTTTTCTCCGCGGCATTCGGCGCGCTGATGATCATGACTGTCCTTTCCGCTGTCCTGGGTCACGCCGTGCCCTCGTTGATTCCTAAGTCTCTTACTAAGCTTCTGGCAGCGGTCCTGTTCTTCGTGTTCGGGCTGAAGATGTTGAAAGAGGGCCGCGAGATGTCCCCCGATGAGGGTGTCGGCGAGGAAATGAAGGAGGTTGAGATGGAACTGGAAGAGAAAGAACAGCAACAGATGCGCATGAACCGTCGTCGCTCTTCCGTGACTCCTCATGCCTTGGAGGCCGGTCGCGTGGGCCGGCGCAAGTCCCGTTCATCTGGCAACCGCCTCCCTTCGCCTCCTGAGAGTGTCTCATCTTCTTCCTCGCGTGGATCGTCACCTTCCCCCAATCGCTGGGGCGATGTTCTCAATGGCATGAACAACCTATTCTCGCTTCTTCTCAGCCCCGCCTGGGTGCAAACCTTTGTGATGACCTTTTTGGGTGAATGGGGCGACCGTAGCCAGATCGCCACAATCGCCATGGCTGCGGGTCAGGACTACTGGTGGGTCACCGTCGGCGCTATCACCGGCCATGGACTCTGCACTGCTGCGGCAGTGATTGGAGGAAGTGCCATTGCTGGCAAGGTCAGCATGCGTGTTGGTAAGTTTTTTTGTCTCTTTTGTTCTGTCGGTACGGGCAGAATGCTAACGTGTCAACAGTCACCCTGGGCGGTGCTACTGCGTTCTTGGTTTTTGGCGTCATCTATCTCATCGAAGCGCTCTACTAAGATCCTTCCTCTTCCTTTCTTCCCTTTGAGCCTTGCTGCTTATGGCACGCTGGGTCCCTTGATACGCATATACTTGATAATGCATGCATGTATTCTCTTAGCCTGTCTGGCATGTTTTAATAAAAGATGATTTCTGTCGAAATCCATCTTAAGGTGGATGGCATCTACGGCGTTGATTTATGGGAGCTGGTATTGGCTGAATTTACCTGGATTTAGAATGAGTTGCATTTCAATCTCATCTTGCTCTACCAGCAATTCCCTCTTTGTCTGTTGGCCGGCTGGCCACAACTTGGTTCTCTTATCTGAGTTCAGTGGCTGACGATTCGATGTCCTTCAGTTCGTCCCGTCGTCGTATGGCTTTGTATTAGACTTTGTGGCAGTTCCTCCTCTGCTACACAACTCAGCTGAGTGGTTCTGCCTCGAGTATTGCGTAGTCTGTTCCAGAACAGTTCACTCATAACTTCTCACCTGATCTCCTTCGGTAGTTCCTCTACTTCATTCTGAATTTAGCCTCCGTGATGATAAGGTCTCACTGGCTTCGTGTGAGGGTCGTTGGAAAGCAATGAATGAACATAGTTAGAATGGGGGCTTGCGGCGGGAATCGCCTGGCTCAATTTTATACTTGAGCCGAATTGACAAGTATTCGAAAAGGCACAATTTCTTAAGGACTAAAAATGGGATTCTTGTAACTTTTGGTAAGGTAGTACTCTAGGCTCTAATGTACACCTCACCACCACCCTCTGTATGTTCAGGAAATCTTGTGGGGTGAAGTTATTTGAGACTGAGTTGTCTATGATGCTGGGTGTTGCACGGGCAGACGCGGCTGAAACAAAACTTGCAGTTGTTATTCACGACGCAATTGCTCGAAAACCAAAAACAGGAATTTTTTGATCCTTGATAGAACAGTGCTTTAGGCTCTGGAATATGTTCCGATGGTCTTCATGATTTCAGGAAAACTCATGGGCTGAAATTATTTGCGGCTGAGTCTCCTAGAATACTGCGTATTGCACGGTTGGACGCGGCCGGAATCAAACCTATGACTCTTAAACGCGACGCAATTACTCGAAAATAAAAACAGGATTGTTTTGATTTTTGGTAGACGGGTGCTGTAGATACTAATCCATGCTCTAATATTCTCCGTTTATCTGGGAAAACTCATAGTGTCAAGTTATAGAGGGCTGAGTCCCCTATAAGGCGGGCTATTGCACGGATGAACACGCCCACGACTCCTGCTGTTGCTGTGCTATGTCTTCTGTTGTGCAGGATTTGTAAACAGGAATTCCTTCAATGTCCAGGCTGTAGCACTAGAGAGGCTGGGCTATACTATTGGACTCTTTCACAGCCTCCAGAATCCCCCGGGGCCGAGTAAATACAGGGTGAAGTGTGCTTGGTTTCATTGCCCCTGATTCAGAACCAGGGCTGTCGACGTTGCTTCTCTCAGTGGTCTGGCTTGCAGAGCAAGCTGCGTCTGTAGAGATTTATACAGTGTTTATAGAGAGACGCATCTCACTTCATGCGATAGCTTTCCATCACTTCCACTGGGCAGGCAACACTGTCTTCCCCAAAAGGGAATTATTGTCCAAAGGCCGGCAGTTCTAAGATCCAACATAAGGGTTTACATTAGGGTTTCGCTCACCGCCCGCAATCTGCCGCTGACGTAAGCCACTTACATAAGCTCATACCCTACTTAGTGCAACCGCTTACCCCAAGTCTGTCCCCTAAGCGTTTGGCACAATCCAGTTCTTTCCATTTCTCCGCTCCAGCCATCGACCACTTCTCTTCATCACAACAACAACCATCAGTGCTGGTGGGAAACACTCTTGTTGCATCTCAGTTTTCTACTTCCTTCGCGATTTAGTAGGGAATACCACTTACATCTTCCCGTCCCGCCTGACCGCCTTCCTGTTTACTAGGGGTTCTTCTCACTGTGTGTTGTGGTCATTGTTTTGGGTTCGATATCTATGGCGCGGTCGCGGTCGCGCCAGGTGGAAGGACCACCTTCCACCCCATTATATTCTTCATCCCTGCCGCTGATGAAGGAAGGGTTGAATGGACATGGCTTGAGTTCCGGTGCTTTTGGTCAAGTTCTCAGGAAAACAACAAGTCCCGTGACCCGGAGAGTGACCAGGAGTCAGAGTCGGGAGCTGGGGCATCGTCGTCGACCGCTACTTGATGATGAGGACGACGCTGATCATCATTTGGATAATGATGATGATGATGTTGCGGCTACCTCAGGCAAGAAGGGGCATGCAACCGGTGAGTGAATGGCTTTTTTTTCCATTTCTCTTCACCTTACTCTGTATATCAATGTGGAGGGTGTGTGGTGGTTGTTGTTGTTGTTTGTGTGGGATGGTCGGTTGTCTTTGTTTGTCGTATTCATGCCGGTTCTCCTTTGTTCTGCCTTGGGCCTGTCCCGACCCTCCTGTGTGACCCTTAAGCTCACTGTCTTTTCGCTTTGTCAGCCCTTGCTGTTGTCGTCGAGGAATCCCCTCAAAAGTCGTCGCCTCTGAAGCCGATGGCTTCGCGACCTGAAACTCAGAATCAGGTCATCCCTGAAACACCAGATGATGAGATCAATATCTCCGGGACCACTATCTTACCCTCGGAGCCGGACTTGGACCTTGACCCGGGAAAGATGATTGAGGCTTTCCCCAAGTTATGGGATGCGGCCGAGGATATGCTCGAGTTCTCGGTGCCCAGCCCTTTCGAATTGCTCGAGTTTACCAAATTGCTTCAGAAGCTGAATGATCCCCAAAGTTTGGAAAGCTGGCGGCTGGCTCGACAGACGTCCAACCTCAGAGAGGAAGCTAGGTACTTCGGAAGTCAGCCGTACATTGACGTCGAGCTGGTTGATGACATTTTCAAATCATCGGCAACAGTGGCTGAGAAGCTCCATGAGCTTGAGGGCCAGTGGGATCCAGCCCCAGCCTTGCAAAAAGCTAATTGTGCGCGGTTTGTGCTCGAGGTACTTCTGTGCGAACCCGAATCAACTTCATCTCTAAAGCAGGCGATCCGGATTCTTGACAGCATATTTCCTTTGCCTTTCACAACCAGGCTCGTACCAGCGGGCCAGAGAAGATCTGCGGGTGATAGTCTGTTGGAAAAGGAGACCTTTGATCTCGCTCTAGAACTGCGTACCCAGTACACGATCATGCAGCTGGAGGAGAAGTATCAAAATGATCCGGATTTTGAGCCTTCCAGAGTGCTGGAAGAGGGCTTCTGCATTGAGCTGGCGAATGAAGAGGGTTTAGTTCTCCGAGGCTTCGAAACTGAGGCGCTGAGGGGTCCTAACGGAGAAATCCCACCAGGGCTTGCAGCTGAGGTGGCGTATCGCTACCAGGAAATGGAGGCTCTTTGCTTGGTGGAAGACATCATCGACATTGAGGGGCTCAAGAAAAACTACGGATGGCGGAAGTTCGTCCTACGCGCTGCCCAATGGGTCTGTAAACGGACCGACGAGATCAATGCCGATATGCGACGACCATTACAAACTTATAAGGATGTTAAAAAGGCGTTCTTTGCCAGACCTAAGACGCGCTATAGTCTGGGCAGCACATTTTCTTCGACCCCTAGGATGCGAAACTCCGGAACGCCGTCAACTGCCCGGCATCCGACGCAGTCTATTCCAGGGACTGCCACGACATCGAGATATGCTGTTGTTACGCCCTCACTGGCTCGAAATGGCTCGCGAAATATCCCTGGCAGTGTGGTCTCGGCACGAAGTACGCGCTATAGTGCCACTCCTTCCAGCCTTAGGAATGAGTACCATACTATACCCGAAACTCAACCGGTGGGCAGAAATCCTCATTGGGAGTCGGGGGAGTCCGCAAGTCCCGAGGCCCGCAGATCAATGCAGTTAGAATCTCCTGTTAGACCGTCTGCAAGATCCCTGCAGAGGACTACTGGATCTCCTGTCGAGCACGATCTTAGTCGGACTCTCGTGAGCCCAGAGGTTCAGAGACAATTGCAGCCGGAGCTGCCTACACCACGGTCTGGAAGTATGGAGCAGGCTGAAGGTGTGAATGGCTCCGATACGCTGCGCGTTGAACAGCAAGCCAGAGCGCCGGAAAGAGCTACCCCAAACCCTGCTGAACCTGCTAGGTCTTCGACACGCGCAGAGCCCGCGCCTGTCACTACTAGACCGGAGAAAAGTGTCAGTGATACTGTCGAAACGACCCGGGCTAGCAACAACATTCCGCCAAACTCATTCAAGAAGCCTCCGTCGGTCGATGGAGAACGGAGGAAGTCCCTCAAATCCAAGCCGTGAGTCTTCCTTCTGCTGTTTGTGTTGTCCTTGTTCTAACGTCCTGAAGAGTGTTTCTGAATGCAACCGCCATGGATCGATTGCGGCAACGAGAACTGCAGCTCAGCGCTGCACCCAAAAATCCCGGAACTCCCCGGCAGACGGAGCCTCTCCAGCCAACAAACCGTTCCGCGAGGCAGCAGTTCACCTCAGAAAAAAGCTCTGAAAATCGCCAGGTAGAGCGCCCGAGGGCAAACACACGGGAACCGGCCCCTGAGGAACCGTCCGAAATCCCAGCATCGCCCGATATGACGTCTACATTTGTTCAAGACGAGGTCGAAATCGAGGTGACCGATGGCCAACTAGACATTGGTGAGCATGGGGAGTCTCAGTTGGAGAGGTCTCATAGTCCCTCGTTTGTTCGCAGCTCCCGTCCATCGTCCCTTCGAGAGGAGGCATTGCAGCAATCTAGGCACGGTCAAGGAAAAGACACGAATAATGATGTCAGTCAGGTATCAAACGTGTCTCACGAAGAAATCCCACGGTCTGGGGCTGCGCCTCGCGACTCACGTGTCATGTTTATTGACCGACAGACTAATGCCGCACGTGTGTCCCCTATTAGTCAGGGACTGGATCCTCGAAGCGTCGAGCGTCGGCGCAACGAGACATCCCGCAAGCGTGGGCGAGAACCCGATGAGATTCCTGAAAGCGATGCTGAGTTCGAGCACGACGACCGCGAGGTATCCGTAGAGCGCCAACGAGCCAGAAAGCCGATCCAGCCACGCAGCAAACGTGCCCGTCGAGAAAATCAAACAGAAAATGCGACGGAGCGCTCGAGCAATCGTGCTCAAGAGATACACTCTAGTCCACTTAGACGGTCGACTCGATCCGCTCAATCGGTTTCACCACATCCACCATCCGCCTCGGCCCCTTCCACGCAGAAAAATAAACCAGGTCGGCGGCCTACGGTGCGCTGGGAGCCTGGGCAATCAAAACGACTAAAGAGGCTTATTGATGAGCATGGACAGGACTGTCTAAGGGGCACCCATTTCGACTGGAAAAAAATCAGAAAACATGACGCAATCGAGCCTCTGCAGCCAGGTGAAAAAAGGTTTACTGACAAAGATGAGGGGCAGGTCAAAGACAGAGCACGGAATATCAAGAATTACCACATAAAGTACGCGAAGCCACTGAGTCGCTTGTTAATGTTTATGGGCTAATGGCGCACAGGAATGGTATACCACTTCCCCCTGGCTGGGAGGGCGTCACCGCCAGTGCATCAATTTTTGATCAAAGAAAGCAGCCGTAGGACTTTGGCTTGAATCACATTGAGCCGTTGAGATGTTGCGGCCATTGGAGTGGCTTGTGCAGTCATCTGGCCGTGTGGATCATGATTTATGATTTATTCCTAGTATCCTTTCGATGTCTCCATTCTTCTCGGGTCTTGTTACTGCGGTGCGCAATTCAATAGGGTTGGTCAAGGTCGGAATGCGACTAGCCTTTTGGTTATTGGAGACTATGTCTTCCTAATCTTCTTTCGGGCCTTATATGGTAGCGCGCATACCAATATGTCTTCTAATCTATGACTACTGTAGTAGTTTTCACACAGCAGGGAGCATATTGTGAGGACAATACTGATGGGGACCAACGTACCACGCCAGTCAGAAACGCAAGTTGCGGCGTTGGTGTCATTCGATCTCGCCGCTGAGGCTGTGGTCGTAGGTGGATGAAGTAGTCCTCTGAGGTAGTGCCCTCCATCGAGGTGGTCACTCCGGTGGCTCTGCCTACCGACGGCTACTGACATCCTTTTGCCTCCGATCCAAAGGCCCCCCCTGTCCGAGTAGATCACATCCCGTGCTGTAGGCTCGGCAATATGCCGTGAGTGTACAGGTCAGTATTTGGCATAGGGGTGTTTCCAATTGTGTGTCTTTGTTTGTATGGGGTTGATATTGGGGGTAGTGGTTCGGGTGTTGAGATAAGGGTTAGAATTGGACTCGCTCGAGGGTGGGATTGGGGTTGTTTTGGGGAGGAGGGGTGGGTTTGGTATTTTGTTGTGTCTGCATGCAGACTGTGCAGTACCGATTAAGTTATACCTGGCAGGCCTTGAGTTCCTATGTCTGCACCGTGCAATCATCTCAAGGAGGCTCAGGGCTCAGCTCCTTTGTATTCCTTCCCAATTGGCATGATCCTTCTCTCCGTAACTCTCTCGCATAACTAGTCCATTGCACCACTGCAGCAGCAGATAGTTATAATCCATCGCATCAAATCCTATGTCCAAACATCCAAACATGCAGAACATACCCTCAACTAAATCCCCAGTACAGTACACCCTCATCCCTCCCTCCCCAAACCCCAAGCCCAGCCCATCACCACCACCCACAACCCACCCCGACGACCCAACAACCAGTGACACCATCACCATCTCAATCAAACACACCCCCCCACCGCCTCCAAAACCACCTCATCCACCAACACATCCCACACATACGAACTGCCCGGCGACGTACACGACCCCGTCACCGTCAACACATCCTCCGCCCGCCGCCCCCGCCGCTGATACGACCCCCGCACCGTCGTCCACCCCTCCCCCGAGGGCTCCAGCAGCTGCGACACAATGAGCCCCGTCGTCGCGTTCCCGCCGATATACGCGTCCACGAAACAGTACTCCACCCCCGACGAGGCGCCCGGGATCTGGATCTGCGCCCGGAAGTCGTACACCGTGCCGCGCTGGAGGCCCCTCACCGTCTGCGCGATCGAGTGCCCGCGGTTGCCGTAGTCCGTTTTGAGGTCGCTGGTCCCTCTCGGCTTTAGTGCTGTGCAGTAGGTACATGTGATAGGGATGGAGGGTAGGGAGGCAGGGGGCAGGTGGAAAAGGGCAGACCTACAGGTAATAATTCCCATCGTAGGCGGCGGTCGCGTTCGTGATGGTGGCGATGTTCACGTTGGGGACAGTGGTGAACCACGGTGATAGGGTGCCGGTTTCGAAGGAGGGGTTGGTGAGGAGGTTGCACGACATTTTCGTGTTGGGTTTGTTTTGTTGCTGGATGGATGTTGGGGGAGTGGAGTGTGCTGTGCTGTGCTGTGCTGTGTGTGCAGATGTTTTGGGGGATTGTGTTGCTGTCCTTGAGCTAGAGCAGAGCATGGTTCTTATACTGCTGTCGATATCAGAGTATGTTACGTTTGGTATAGTACAAGTAACTATAGGGTCCGTCCTTCAGCCTCCACACCACCAGACAAGACCCTGGTGGATTATTCTTCCCACCGGATGGAGCGGGAATCCGGCTGTCTGGGACGCCTGATTTTTCTATTTTCAGCGGTCAAGTCTGCCCTGAAATCGGTCTACTCCACTGTGTCCTCGTATCTTGGCTCGCTTTATTGGTCATGTTTGGGGGAGGCCGAGGGGGGCCAGGCGGCTTCGTCGCGGAGGTTTACTACAAATTGCTACCGTTCCATGGCGAAGCTTGGTTTTCCGTGCGGCGTGAGGAAACTTGACATTGTCTGATTCTTGGTTCTGGTGGGGAAGGGTCCCGATTGCTGATGCTTGATTAGTAGGTTGCATCGGCATCAGGTACATAGTACTATAGTTAGGACTTATGAATAGATGCAGTGGTGTGACCGCATTAATGCTCCATCGATGCGTACCCCCACTATACTTCGGGCTGAATGCACTATTAACCCTCCTGCCAAATCTACCAACTTAGCCACCATATTTGTAATCAGTGGCTTTCCTCGGGTCCATGATGCGCATTCTCACCAGGTAGTACTCATACTAGCTTACCTCTTGTTGATCAAATTAATAGAACTTGCTTTCAGATTAGTGATGCTAGCATTTGACGGTCGCTCACCTTGACCGAGCGAGCATATGATTATGGAAGGATCCTTCCCCTCCAGCTTCTATTTTTGTATTTTCCTATTTTTATATATTTTCTGTTAATTACATGGGCGACTGCAGTGAGCATCGCAATGACCCCCTGGTAGCGATAGTAAGTACATGCGAACCGACCTGCGGTTCTTCTCGGATGTCAAGCAAGGGTATTGTAAAAGCTATACACTGAAGTGAGTACCATCTGCCATCCGTCTGCCGACCATGCGAAATGTATCTAATGAAGCAAGGTTGCAAGTATCGAAACCAGCAAGCCACCGACCAGCGACCCGTGCCCTGCACCCGCGTCCAAGACAGCAGCAGCGCCTACGCTGGCCGAGGGGCTTGCAGATGCGCTTGACGATGCAACAGCGGCCGAAGAAGATGGAGTATTCGACGCAACAATCACGATCGACGCGGCAGTAGCGGTTGCCGAGCCCACCTGCTGCTGTTGCTGCGCAGCAGTCATGGTTGGGGCAGTCAAGATGACGCTGGGAATAGATGTCTTAGCGCTGCCTCCCGCGTCACTGACGACACTGCTGGCGAGCGCAATGCCAGTCTCGACCAAGGTGGGGTTGACTTGGATATTTGCCGCAGAGTCCGGCGTGTCCGGTGCGGTCACGATGACAGAGCCGGCATCATCGCGTTTGACGTTGATGGAATCGGAGCTGACACTCCAGGTGTCAGAGCCGCCGCCTGTGTGGACATGATTAGCTGTTGTGCAAGTGATAGATAAACTGGAGGAGACATACAAGTATCAGAGGGGAACCCAGCACAAGGCGTGTTGCATCGTGCAGCTGGCACCTCAGATTCAGAAGATGGCAATGCATCGCCGCAGTAGCATTTATTCCCGTCGTGCAGAGCGTATACAGTCTGATTGCGCTTGTCGCATGTTTGTTGGCAGTATCCGATGGACTGGAATTGATAGGATCCCGCGAGAACTAGCTCGCCGGGTTCACTATAGCAGCCCACAAAAGAAGAGGCAGACGAGAGGGAGGCGAGAGACAGGATCGCGAGGTTGCGGATGCTCGTCCGAATCATTTTGTCGGTTGATGGTGTAGAATCTGAACGAAGGCTGGGTAAAGAACGTGTATGCGATTTGGGAAGAAAACTCTGAATCAAAGAGTGGATATGCGCTTGACAGGAGACAGAAAGAAGAAACAGATGGCAAAAGAATGATATGGATGACAGGAAAGGTTCCAATTTTCATGGGCGGAGCCAACCTAAATATGATCCATCTTTAATATACCAGCGGATGGAGACGAACCAACCGACGATACACACTTTCCCATGGCGAACCAACCCCTTGGGGCAGCATGCAAAAATCGGCGGTTGAAACCCAGCAGAAATGCCGATCTGATGATCGCGCGTAAGAGCGCCTCTCTTCTGTCCGGATTCCATAATGGTTCGTTAAGCGATCGTCGGCTCCGCGCCGGCAGCGTTTCGGACGATCCCTTGCTGTGTTGAGCCAGCTAAGGCTGGTGTTTCAGCATTTGTCCTCTGACTCCTCTCAGAAAGGTTTGAACGAGTGATGTAGGGATCAACGCGCTATTGGTTTCTGAGACCACCACGCGATGACTAGCGATTGTCAGTTGGTTGGATTTGTGGGGAGGCGAACCCATGATGGATCCCAGAGTGGATTCTTATTAGCTGACCAGAATGGCACAAAATGGAGATGTTCCTGATCCCCGTTTCATCACTCAATGATCAACGCGACAGAATGTCGGTTCCATGGAAGCTTAAGCTGAAGCATGTTAGATGAGTCGTTGGGCAGGAAAACATCAAGGATTCAAAGGACCAAAAAGTTTCAAGTGAGATAAAGAAGTAAGTGTCCGTAAGTATCCGTAGGGTGGAAGGCCCCCGGGGAGAAGAAGGAGAAAAAGAAAGGAGGACGGCCAAGTCACGAGACCACTATCGTCCTTTACGTCCTTCCTGTCTGGGCATCTTTCTCTGACTTCAAGTTCCAGTTACGACTTACCAACCTTCCTTCGTCAATCGGCATATCATTCAACACTCATCATCACAACCTACCCACACCATGCAATCAACCCTTTTTTCTCCGTCAAGGCTGGCTGTTGCTCATGCAGATTCTAATGTTGTGCTACTCCTGTCGATCCTCACAAGCTTGACAGCGCCACAATGATGCACTGACATTTTAGCCTCGGCTTCCATCGTCATCATCGAAAGTTAAAAAAGCCATCGCTGCTGCCCTTCATGCTGTCAGTAGATGGCTTTGGTCTGGTTTGCAGACCAATAAGACCAAACTGCAACTCCTGCTTCACTAAGCACGGAGTCAACTGAAACAGCAGCTGATCCCACTATCCACTCAACCTGCAGCAAAAGTTCATCAGAGCTAACCTCAAAGTGGTTGTTTTGGCAAATCAACAAGAGACAATGACTAGCAATCTGCTTCCTGCGATGCGTGAGACTGGCAGTCCTCCTTATCGCCGATTTCAAGATTCTACCCCGCAGGAATAGTGGCTCTAAAGTACCTCACCGCCACTCATAATATGCTTTCGAATGCAACCAAACCTTCGGTTGCTATCGCTTTGCATGAAATGCTTCCTAGTCTCTGGAAAGACTTGCCCTCTCAGGCAATCCTGGCGCGGCCAAATCCGCCTTAGCCGATAGCCGACTTATCGCGCCGGCAGATACAATGAGGGGGCTGCCATCGACGCCTTGATTGCGCAACCCGGAGATAAGATAACTCAATCCATTGCGTTGTGGCTTAAGCTACTTCCCCTCATTTATAATGGATCCATAATCCCTGAAAAGGGAATTGTTCTTCTTCCCTGCGAGTGCTGCTCTCCTGTATCCGAACCAGTGCCCATGTATCAGCTACTACCTGTCATTGTAGGGCTGCTAGCCCCTTCCGTTGCGTCTCTCAGCGTTCCTTCGGCGCAACAGCTCCTCAATTCCTGGTCCTCCGGCGAAAGTAGCGATCTTTGCCCATTGGCACCTAAAATCGAAGCCCCGGATGACGGCTTCTTCTCATCGGTCAAGTTTGTTACCGACGATGCGGTGAAGTCACGACAGGTCGACCGTCTGTCGCGAGCAGTTCAAGTCCCAACCGCGATTGATGATTACATGAAAGACCCCTACGATGAGAAATTTGCTCCATTCCTTGACTTCCACGAGCTCTTGCAAACGCTGTTTCCTCTCCTGTAAGTGGGGATTCACCTCCGCCCACCAGTGTCTCCTAACAACCGTTCGCCGCAGCCACTCCCACGCTCGTGTAGATCACGTAAACCGCCTGGGACTAGTCTACACCCTCAATGGCACCGACGACAGCCTCAAGCCGATCCTCTTCCTGGCTCACCAGGATGTCGTGCCAATCAACGACGCTGCCGACTGGACCTACCCTCCATTTGCCGGTCACTTCGACGGCGAATGGCTCTGGGGCCGTGGTGCCAGCGACTGCAAGAACGTCCTGATCGGTCTTCTGTCGGCCGTGGAGGACCTGCTGTCCCAAGACTGGCAGCCCACACGCAGCGTTCTCTTTGCCTTTGGCTTCGACGAAGAGTCCCATGGCTTCCTCGGCGCCGGGAATATCTCGGATTTCCTGCAGAAGAAGTACGGTCCCGATAGCTTCGAATTCATCCTCGACGAAGGCGGCATGGGTCTGGAAACCTTCAGCGACAACAACGACAACAGCAAGCTAGCGAGCGCCAGCGACGACGATGATGGAGTCATCTACGCGCTCCCCGGCGTCGGCGAGAAGGGCAGCATCGACATCGTGCTCTCCCTCGCCGTACCCGGCGGCCACAGCTCCGTGCCCCCGCCTCACACGGGCATCGGCATCATCTCCGAGATCATCTTCTCGCTCGAGCGACAGGACCTCTTCATCCCCGTGCTGGACGAGCGGCACCCATCCCGACAGAAACTTGAGTGCCAGGTGCGCCACTCGCCCGCGCAGGTCGAGCCATGGCTGGCCTCGGCTCTCCGCTCCTCGGACCACGTCTCCCTGGCCGAGAAGCTGGCGGACTCCCGTGGCGACAAGTTCCGCTTCATCCTCCAGACCTCGCAGGCGGCCGACCTCGTCGCGGGCGGCGTCAAGTCCAACGCCCTCCCCGAGAAGATCTCCGCGCTGGTCAACTACCGCGTAGCCCTGCACCAGACCCCGCAGGAGATCCAGCGCCGCGCCGTCGACATCATCGGCCCGATCGCCCGCAAGTACAACCTGAGCGTGACCGCGTTCCCCGCCGACAACCAGGTCGACACCTCCCTCAACAACCACCTGACCCTCACCACCCTCAGCGGCGCCCTCGACCCGGCCCCCGTCAGCCCGACCGACCTCCGCACCGACCCCGTCTGGGCCCGCTTCTCCGGCGTCACCCGCGCCGTCTTCGAGTCCGTCCCCGCCCTCCAGGGCAAGACCGTCGTCGTCAGCGGCGACATCATGACCGGCAACACCGACACCCGGTTCTACTGGCCCCTCACCCGGAACATCTACCGGTGGAGTCCCTCCCGCGCCGGCCGGGCCGTCAATATCCACACCGTCGACGAGCGCGTGGGCATCGACGCCCATTTGGAGGCCATCATGTTGTACTATGGTATGCCCTTGGACGTTGTTGTTTCATCCCTTCTCCCCCTCGACGTAAACCGTCAGACCTCTTGGTGTCTAATTCGCATATATGAAATGACAAGCTAACACGTTGATTACCATCATACAGATCTCATTCGTTCTTTTGATGCTTGGGAAGGTAGTCCGGATGAGGTCTCGCTTGAATTGTGATGGTGAAGCAAGAGACAGGTACCCCCGTGCTAGCGCGAGGAAAATAGTATATGCTAGACCCTGGTTTCGGCTCCGTAAAATGGCTCGGAATTAGTCCAGTAAGGCTATGTCAGTATCACAGGAAAGAAAAGCTTGGGTGATGGTAGACGACAGTGTCCCTCTAGCCGGGGTCATTGACACGTCCATCCAACGCTTGCAATGCATTATGACTACACCATGGATTATCCAAGGATCGGGCGATGAAAGTCGGCTTCTCTACAGCCAAGATGACTAATTCTCGTATCAGACAACAACCAGATAGAATCCAAGCACATGCGATCACCAAGTAATATTTGCAGCCCTGCAACAGCCCAGGCGAGGGAACGTATATACTCTGCGTGTCATAGCCTCCGAATGCACCACCAGGCTGACAATCGAAAACATAGACTTGGCCTAAAGATACACACAACGGTCTGGTAGCAATAAAGCGGTTCCAAAGATAAATGCATAGCGAGTGACCGGCACATCTGAACGAATGAACAAAACAGGTTGGTCCGCTCCAGGGAACCAAAGAAGGCTTTGAGCAGAACAGGTCAGTTGCGCAGACCAAGAATAGATGGGTATATATTAAAGTAATTCAATTGCCTAGATTGAGGAGTAGGAGGGCGAAGGCGCCGCCCACAACGGGTCGGGCGATGAAGGTGATCGATGGATAGCTACAAATGTTAGCCGGAATGGTTCTGAAAAGACAGAGAGTGCTGGATGCTTACTTCCCAGTGGTGGTATCATAGAGATCCGTAAGCGCTCGATTGGTTGGAGTAACATTGATCCAGTTCGCAAGAAGCTGGATGAACATGTCCCTCGTGCTGGTGGACGCGACGGCGGCAGCGAACAGCTCCCAGTCACCTGTATGATGCTTTAGAAGGATATCAACATATGATATTCGAGTTGCCTCACCCTTGGTATATGTGTGTCGCGTGTCCAACGGTACTCCATACGTATTTTGCACCGTCGGGTAGAATGCGCTTTGCATTTCGTATACTGACTTGGGTACCAAGTTCAGTCCCAGCTCGCGGTCGGCGTAAAGGTTGTACAAGAGACCTATTAGTTCGGATTGTCAGTAACTCAATTATATAAGAGTGAAAATCCGACCCCACGCACCATGGGAGTTGTTTGCGCCATATGACAACGTTGTATGGGCAGGGTGTGCATTGTGTGCAATGCCAATCTTCTCCCACTGCCGGATATATCGATGGGAGATTGTTGTATAGTTCGAAGCATCAGAAGAGTGAGCGGTTTGCTTGCTAATGGTGGCCATCGCCTCAATGCCAATGATTCCTTTCAAAGCCAAGTTTGTCTGGTTGCTATAGAATGAATCAGCATTTGTTTGCAAACGAGTCACGGAAAACGCACGCTAGACTTCCAGCGAAGTCGTCAGTGGAAATCTGGTTGGACGGGTACAGCGCATCTTCGATCAGATAGCTTGTCCATACATTCAGCATGTCGTAATGCGCTTGAAGGTAGGACGTATTGCCGGCCCTTTGAGCGTATGCCAGAGACATGATAACCATGTTTCCGCACTCTTCCAGTGGCATCGCCTCATCCTTACCATCTGCATGGCCAGTAGCATTGGGATAATTACTTCCGATATCATGCATTGCATAAGAGTTGGGATACTTCCCAGATTCCTGAAACTCATAAAGGGGCTTCAGTAGGAGGTCAAGAAGCTCTGGGTTGGTGTATAGGAATATCGGATGTGCTGGGAATATGACATCAACAGTGTTGATGTTCCCGTCGGAAGAGATCTCCTTCATGAAAAGATAAGGATCTGCGATTGTTCCACACAATTGTGTTGCACCAAATGCTTGCCGGACAGTGAGCGAAGTGATTGTAAGATAGTCCTGACCAGCTGCTGCTAGAGAGTCGGCCGCAATCTTGTCATCTAGCTCTGTGGAGAGAGACGAAGAGGTTCCGTAGTCATTATGGAAAAAGTCCAGCTTAATGGTGAATTGTTAGTGTATGATAGTATCCGCAATGGCTCAGCGAGGACTTACGGCTTCGACACCATCACTGAAATAACTTGTCCATAGCGATGGCAGAGGTGCGTAACCCTTATCAGTCCCATTATACTGCATTGCATCGGTTTGAGCCAGTCCAATGGAGAACAATACTCCAACTGAAGAGTCAACTGATCCCAAGTCGTGGGAAAACGCGAACACCGGCCAATTAGTCGAGATTGCGCGATAGTTGGCATCCTGAGAGTTTCCTAATGTCCCATTTGCCGAGAAAGCCCCTCTGACATCTACATCTATACCAGATTGATAGGTCATGCTTTCGTTCTCGTCGGTCGCCCAATACCACTCTCCCCAATCCGCTTGGTCGCTCGTCTCCGAGAAAGCAAGCTGGGTTTGGCGGCTAACCTTGTGGTACGCGACATTGTTGCTGGTGGTTTCGTAGTCCCATGTTGCAGTGGCAGTGCGATCTCCAGAAGTCCATTCTACAGCGTGTCAGTTATCCCGAAACCAAACGCACCAGACCCAGTCTACACTGTCCCTTCTGAAATTTACTTACCGGCCGAGATATCTGCATAAACTTGCACGTCATGAGACGTGCCGTCAAGCGATTCAATTTCCACATCCACGTAAGAGAAAATGAGCGATTGTCTCTTCAGATCATTTGGCGTAATGGGCGATAAGAAAGTGATGTTCATCTGCACTTTGTCTGCCACATTCATGGTAAAGATGCTTCTCGTAGACGTGTAAACATAGGAAGTCTGGTTGACTGTGGTAGTTCCTGGCAACCCCATCCAAGTGTAAGTGGTGCCATCGACACGAACCATACCAGCCCAGCCGTTGATTTGTCCACTGTTTCGCATCAAGTCTCAGTCAATTACACGCGTTGATTGTAGAGAATTGCACAGCGGTGCAGGGTAAAGTAGCACTCACGCCCAAAACGTTGGCCATTCCCCGGCCAAATACCCTCCATTGCCTCCGTCACTCCCCGCAGCAAGCCAAGTGCTCAGATACGGTGACTTGACTGCCAAAGGTAATGCTGGGGGTCGAGCAGGAGAGAATACGGATGTAGCCCCTGCGAAGGAGACCAACACCGTCACCAGTAACCCTAATATGAACCGCGTCATTGTGATTTAGCCACCAGGTACTCAGACTAGGAGCATGGCCCTCCCTTATAAGTAAAAAGCGCCTGTTTCTTCGCGCAGCAAAAAGGGAATGACAAAACAGATTAAATTTTGCAGCGATGATGGCGAATGTGGAGTCCGGAATGCTGAACTGGAATGTCAAGGACGTTTGAGCACAGGATCAAGCCAGCATACCAAGCGGAAAAGGAGGGGGTATTTGAAGGACGATGCGATTCAACGTAGACACGTCCTGAATATTGCGTCAATCTCAATTGACCTAGCATGTTTCAGCGAAAGACCAAGAGATGCGTGATGCAATGTCTTCAGCCGTCGTCTGACCTCACAGTCCCTAGGAGAGGTGCTTCTCCCCCCACCCCATGCACATCCAAATCTCCGAACAGTTTTCTTCACCGTGTCAAATATGGAGACGCTCGCTGGCATGGAAGCCATGGCTGAATGTGACCAGAACTTACCATGCAAGCTTTAATTAAAGCATCTGGTCTCGGCCGCTCTCTTTCATGCGGAACTGGGGCTGCAGAACCTCCTTAGGCCAGACGCTAATCGGCAATTCCGGCATAGACTGATCAAGCTGTATGGAGGAATGCTTGAAATTCGGTCCAGGTGAGTCTTGGGACTGAGGCTCGAACGAGTATAGTCGTGCTGAGAGACAGTCAGACTGAAGCCCAATTCTTAGCATTTTGGGGGGCAGGTGACTACCTTCTGCAGATGGAAACATGAACGAGTGACAATATCATAAGTTCAAACAAACAATAAACAATAGATTAAAGTGGTCACACATGATGCCAGTCCGTTTGATGAAGAGGGGGGGGCAAGAACTGGAGCGAAATGAATAAGGTGCATTTCAGTGGAGTAGAAAGTAGAATCCCCAAGAAACCATTGGAGATGGACGCGGAGAGAAGGAATCCCCCCCCCTCCAGCGAACGGAGACGACAATTTGAAAACGGCAGGAAGTGACATGGTTCATACATGACTAGCATTCAATAGTTTAGTAAATCTGAAGGGTCGGTTCTCTGCAGGTAAAATTACCCCCGCAAGAAAGTGCGATGCCCGTGACTTTCAGTGCATGGCTAGCATATCGAAGCTAGACTGACTCTCTCGTCCGTCAGTCCGATCATTGATAATGCAGCATGCGCCAAAGTCGCTCTCTAATAGTTCAAAGTTTAACGGTTCAGTGGGCATTGTGACCAAAGGTGGTGATGGCATCATGTGGAGGAATGAAATAGAGTAGTAGTTCGGGGGGGGCCCGGGGGGGTTTTCCCCTCATCCAACTTTTTTTAGTGGATTCCCCCTGCGTCCAGGAACCGAGGGGAAGGCTGCACTAAGTGGAACAGGGAGATGAGATCCAGGGGAGGATGCAGTGTGACCCTGTCAAACACCAGGATGGCTGCATGGTCGGACATAGGCGGAAGACGAGGAACGGGGAAGGAAAGGATGGATTAGTTCAACTCAGCTTGACTCGGATAGCGGCAGAGTTCGGTTGGGTTGAGTTGAACTCAAGACTCTTCCAGTTCCTTTTCATCCTTCCTCAACTTTGAGCAAATTAGACTCTTCCTTGCCCCAGATTTCTTCCACCATTTCTCCACCTTCCAAATCTTTCCTTTCGGAGAAGTTCCGTTCAGCCTAATATTGCGGCAACTTCACGTCTCGTCTGTCTTGTGATATACTTGATGCATGACCGGTGACTACCTCCTCCAACCCCAGAGGCAGTTGAGAGTCCGTCTCGGTCATAATTATCTTGAAAGACTCACGGAATTCGAGCATTCATATCTTATTTATATCTGAAATGTCTCCAAAAGGTACGTGTCACTGAAATTTAGGTTAGTGTAGACATTATGTGTGATCAAACAGAGAAGATCGTGGTTTCATCATGATAAGTCATTACTACCACCGCATGTCTATATCCACCAGGCAGAAATATCAGAAATATCCCCCTCGTGCTCCGAGAGAACATGTCGATATGTCCGTGTCTGCTGTTGCCGCCAGAGAGCACAGTATGCTCCGGTTTTGCTGAGAGGGTAGGGGACAGACGGATCAGCCAGTCCAGGTATCCATAAGTAAAGAACATCGCCTTGACATGTTACATTAATGATATCGATACCATTATCATCATCATAATCATCACTCGTCACGCGCTGGAAGCAAGGGAATAGTATATACTGTTCCTTTCGGGAAGAAATAAGAAAAATCAAAAGTGCAACCTTCCCCAGAACGCCAGATTTTCAACCGCGGCCAACAAGAGTCTTGGAGCTGCGAGCTAGCTCGATACAGAATTCTCCCCATTCGCTACCTCCGCTACTTGTCAATACTTCCTCGGCAATAGCGTCTTCCAGCCGCTCGCGGTACCGCTGCCGGAACTCGTTCTTGACCTTTTCCAAGTGTCGTGGCTCCCAGTGAAGCCGGACCAGTCGTGAGATCAGGAGCTCGGACCGCTCCTTACCCGTGCGTGATTCGCGTAGCGCTTGGTGCAGAAGGAGAGCATCACGCATGGGTCGATTGATTGCTCCGTTCAATATATGTGCAAGTGTCTCGCCCTGTGAGATGAATTAGCGAAATGAAACTTGAACTGCGGCATAGTGAACCTACCACGAGATTTTGCGACTTTTCCATCATGGCCCGAGCGAAGTTGCGCTGGTAGACCTTCTCGTAAGCGCGTAGCACTTCTCGAAGATGAGGATCGCTTCGCCGGACGATGATATAGATCATCGCCGTCTCACCTCCATGGCGCGAAATCAGAGCGCGATGTAACTCGTGCACATCTCGCTCAATAAGTTCTGGATCAAGTGGATCTCGTTCGTTCTGTCGAGTCTCTTCGAGAGCAAGTAGGACTGCCAAACGGAACTTATCTGCCTTCAGTTCGGCTTTCATACACTTTTCCAGGCTATCCGAGTACCGTGAATCCCGAAAGCATTCTTTGATCTCACTGATTTCGCCATTTGTCCGACCGAAGAGAGACTCAATCAGGAGTTCACGCCGAGATGTACTTGACTGGTAGTAGCAATTTGCCCAATAGGCCTCGGACTCCCAACGTCCCAAAGCCGTAGCATAGCATACTTTGCCAAAAGCGCTGTTGCCCAGATTCAGTCGGACGTGCTTCGCCAGGTTCACTCCCTTTCCGTGGACTTTGACGTGCTTTTTGTACTCTTTGCGCAGATCCAGGATTTCATCGCTTGTCAAGTGTGGCAGCACTTTAATCAGGGTCTTATTGTCGACATGTCGCGTGTGCGATAGAGCCTGTTGCAAGGCTAGAGCATCAGGACCTGCATCGTAGAAGGTAACTCGTTTTCGACTGCTGCTGGGGGTTATCATGACGAGAGCGTCAGGACCGGTGGACCCATGTCGTTCGTGCCGTACTCGGCTACTCTCCCGTCTCACACGATCGGGTTTCAACTCCCTCTCGTCCTTACTCTTCTTGCGTCTGTGTTCCCTCTTTCCCTCGTCTGAACTAGTGCCCACTAGCTCTAGGTCTGAGATGTCATCATCGTACCGTGACGAAATGACAATAGGTGATGGCATCGGCGATATACTTTGATAGGTCCCTTTGTACGGCTCTTGGAGCGGGCTGGCCGGTCGTTGAGTCGGGTCAGGGCCAGCAACTGTGAGATTATGGGCCGACGATACGGAGTGACTGTGAGGTCGGCCAGCATTCCGGTTTCCAGGTGCAATTTCCACGTACTGCGGACCGCTTTCCTGACGACTGGTCGGAGTTTTAGGAAGTTGAGGAGCAGCCGTGTATTTGACTCCACTATAAGGCGAGTCATTGGCCTGTGCGCCGCCGCTCTTCGAGTATTGAGGCGCCGCGGAATACGTGACCGGCTTGGTAGCATTTTGCGCGGCACTTTTGGTCGAGTATTTCACGTTGGGATCAACTTGTGCATACTGAAACGGGGTTGGGGCAGCATATGAAGGCTTGATTGCCGCATCGCTCGATGCGGAGCGTTGGTGGGCTGAAGAGCCCACTCCAGCTGCGTATGTATTGGCAGCAGACACCGACAGCGGGCGACCATTCTGCGGCGCATAAGGGTTCTGTGTCGAACTTGGATCGACATATCTGTATGTAGGCATTGGGGCTGCAGTGGTTGCGGCAGGCATCTCAGGCTGAGTAGAGCCGGCTGGGTATGCACCAGGCATTGCTTGATTAGGCCTCTGAGGCAATGGAGGTACAAACCCCGGTCGCTCACACTCAGGTATCGGTGCCCATGTAGATGGTACGGTAGATGAAGCAAGAGGGTCACCGTAATGTGAAGGTTGAGCGTGAGGATGCTGAGATTGCGCAGCATATTTGAAAGGGTCGGGTCTGGCATAGCTAGGATGACTACCAGGAACCCGCTCCTTGATGCCATCCCCAGAGCGAGATGACGCCCCAGCCGGGGGTGCACCCGGATTGAGTGCACCGGACATCATAGCGCCCCCATGACGCGGTGACGCAGCGCGGCCGGTACCCTTATATCCGTAATAACTTCGCTCCAGGTCATCATCGGGGAGGTCACCGTAGGCAAGCGCATCATCCTCCGAGTCCGAGTACGAGTTCTCCGAGTAGCTCTCGTAGCGCGCATCGCGGCGATGAGCGGAAGAAGAGTATCTACTGTCGCGCTTTGCACCTTTGCTTTCGCCCGAATCAGATTGGTAGTAGTAGTCTCGACCGTGCTCGATTCCTAAGTAAGGATCCCGGCTATCAGAGGGGCCATAACGATGATTAGACCGGATAAAGTCACCTGGCGCAGCACCTCTGCTCCTGGATCTGGTCCTCAACTTCCCGTCCGCCGGAGCGGAAGACAAATAAGTGCGGTCAAGGGTTGGAGGCTGCCGACTGTCGCGAGATTTGGAACGATCGCGGATACGGCCGCCTGGGGACTTGGAACGGCCTCGCGACCGTGGGTCGCCCACCTGGAGTGACATGGATGAGGAAGCTAGAAACCGGTGCGACGATAATCAGAGGTCAGAGCTTGCGAGCAAGAGTCCCACCGAGGCTGAGCGTAAAGTACAGAGTAGAAGGTCAAAAAAGCAGGTGAAAATGCGACCAAGCGAAGTACCAGTAGATAGGCGGAGTCTCAAGAGTGCGATCGCCTTCAAGGTTGTGTGGAGCACAGAGGAAATAACGACTGGGAAGGGCGGGATAGGATATGATGACAGGAACGGGGTACGCAGATCGGAGAGTCAAAAGGGGAGCAGACTCAGAAGAGAGATTAGGTAAATGGAAGTAAGTTAAGACTAGGTGGCAGTGTTTCTCTCCAGTCTCTAGTCTCTAGTAATTGGAGTGACAAGGCTGCGTAAATTGCAGCGAGTGATCATCAAGAGTTCTGGGAGTTCAGCTGAGCAACAGCAGCTGAAGTCAATCGCGTCCGCATGAGGAGGAGGGGAGTTAGTATTCGCCCGCGGGGCTGCGCGCACCACCGCCTTGTCTGCCCTTTCTGCACGCACACACAAACACTGCACACAAAAGTGTAACCAGGGCATATTTGCTGCTGTCTTTTCGCGCCGTTAACAACCATGCGACAGTGCAACTGTAGTCTAGGACTCTCGCTACGGAGTGTACTAAACTATCTGAAGACTGAGAAGTGTCGCCATCCAATCGAGGGCCTGCGAACCCATTGGAGCCGCACACCGTCTTCTGCAGCCTTGAAAACCACCTATCCACTGGGCACGCCCATTGCTGGTCCACCCTGGGCGGCGGCAGTCTAATCATCATCTCATGTTCATAAGGGAGCTTGGGGTCCGGAATCCACCCGCCTGGGCCCCCTCCGAAGGCCCCTCCCTCAATCCATTCAAGCGTCTGCCGGGACTAGCGCTTCGTATCATTGATTCATTAGAGGGTCTCATTCCCATCATTGGTCATTTACTCCTCGTCAAGTGAACTAGGCTAGCCTAATCCACTTCTACTAGTCGGAGGTGGTTGGTTCTCTTCAAAGCAAAAAAGAGCGGTGTTCCTTTTACAGTAATAAGTGCATGCACCCAGTCCATATTCATGTAGTGAGTGGTGGTAACGTTATCTCCGACCGAACAGAAACGACATCAACACTAAGCTAGCAGACTATACTTGAACACCGAAATATCTACTCGATACACACAGCCTTATTACCGGAATGAATAAACCAATTTCACGCACGGAGTCTGGCATGCATTACCCGCTATAACAGCGTCGAACCATCGCAGTAACAGGCATGATACAGACATGCTGAAGCTTTAGCAAAGCCACGAGTCATAGAAGTAGTTTGGCAAGACAGAGTCAACATAAAGGGACCAGAAGATCATCAGAAGTACAACGAAGGAATGGAATTGGGTATGACTTGTGGACGCAATGGGTAACAAAATCAGCATAGATGACCAAGCAGTCAGGTGCTTAGTCGAAAGTGCCGCAGTAGCGCTGGTACATTAAAACATGGGGTTGATATCACATCAAAGGGTAGAGGTGTTTAAGGAGAGTATCGAACGTTGAATAGTGTACGCAAGAGACCATTTCTCATCAGCAGTTTCGGCTGTCGAGAGGCTGGCGGTCTCTCTTCGTATCATCAACAGGTAAAAACAGTTCGCAAGATCGGGTTGCTAATAACCAATGCTGTGGCTGCAACAAGCAAATATGAGAAGATGGTGGTAGATAAATCTCAGACAATTGAGCATAATGCAAGCCATATTAAACGGCTGTCGAGAGTGCAGGGGATCACTCAAATCGATGGAGATCAGGCCCAGTCTTCCCGCCGTATACCTTCTTCTGGGCAAGGTCTTTGGAAGGAGCAGGAGACGTGGCGACATGACGGTTGAGGCGGCTGGTTCTCCATCTCTCATACCAGACCACACGACTCGCTTCCCGAAGCTCGATCCGCCAGTCATTGAAGACAGCCTCCTTCAATTTGAGGAAATCGCAGTGCTCTGGATTGTATGGGTCGGCAAAACCCCACGCGAATTTGCGGCCAATGGGCTCATCCCCAGACTTCAGCGAGTATGGATCGGGAGACAAAGTGGTGAAGGGAAGTAGCTGAGGCACGGTTTGGGGCTCGGGAGCGTTCTGGCTGGGTTCGGATGGGGCGGAAGATCTAGAGATCCCCTCATCATCGCCAGACTCCTCCTCGTCACCGCTTTCTGAAGAAGTATATTCTTCCTGATCTTCCAGAGTCAATATTTCCAAGGGATCGATGTTGACCTTTTTGAGACTTTCCCAGACTGCTTTCCTCAAGTATGCCATGTGCCCGGCAGTGATTGTGTCGGCTTTGCTGATTACTGGGACGACAGTGGTCTTTCCCACCATGGTTCGTAGGACTTGCACATCCAGTCTTTCATCTAGGATGCCAATTATGGTTGAGTCGGTTGATCTTGGAGTCCCTTGCGCTGCTCTTTCAGCGGCCGCGATGTTCTGATCCAAGCGTACGGGATCGAGAATCAGGAAAGTGCAGTGTATGTGCGTGTCTCGGGCGTTGGGAGAGCGAATGACCTTCGTTTCCTCCCTCAGGGTTTCCTCGAACTTGCTCTCCAAGAAGCCTGTTACACCACGTAGTTGGATATCGACAATGTTCTTCTCCAAGCCCGGTGAGTCCCAGAAAGTAAGGCCTACCCGCTCACCGTCGATTTCAGTCTCAAGATAGGAGGAAGTGTAGCCTTCGCCTGTTGTAGACAGACCCTCTTGATCTTCCAGGCCACTCGGCTGACGATTTGAATGCTTGCTGGGCAGCTCCAGAGACTTTCTGAGAAACTTGAGGAACGATGTCTTGCCCGAGTTACCTGCGCCAACAACAAGAACACTGACGCAGGTCAGTATATTGTATCGAGAGATGTCCCCGGATTGATGACAGCTTACTTGTATGGAGTAGGATCTTTGCGACGACGTAGACGGCGCGGGTTGTTGACGGAACTAGCAGCGCTGCTTACATAGCTATAACGTCCACGGTTTGCCATGCTTTCCGCGCGCGCGTATGGATCGCTGCTCTCTGGCTTCACTGGCGTACTCATCGTACTGCGGGACACACTCTGCGGACGGGGCACGGGAGACTGGGTGGGAGGCGCTGCAGTGGTTTCTCGTGGTGACTCGCCACCAAAAGTGTCCAGGACTGGAGCCGGAGACAAGCTTGGAAGACGGGGAGGTTGGTGGTATAGCATTGATGCGCGTTGATGGTGAGATTCCGCTTCCGTCGGTATATTCTTGCCACTTTTGCTTGCAGATGGTCTCCTCTCACCCAAGAGTTCAATTGATTTGGAGCGACGAAGGAAGCTTAAAGATGACGCTCTGCGTTGATCCTTTGTCTCTGCGGCGACAGCGGAAGGGTCAGTCCGAACCGGAGTCCGGGGTGTTGTTGATGTGCTTGCCATTGGGTTTTATTCTGGGTCACCTCTGCTTTCTCTTATCACTTGACTGGCTGTAACACGAATGGGGGGGCAAATGGCCAAACAGAAGTGGGGTCACTGGGAATGATGCGTGTCTCAGATATAGTCAGGAATAATTCATTCACTTTAGCAATCCCGAAATTGCTCTCGGCTCAATCTAGACTGGAACCCCGAAGGATCCAATGGGTAAATTCAGCTAGAGGGGTGGTGAATTGCAGTCAGTCGATGAATTCTTAAAGAGGTGGTTTTGGCACGGTATAATATGCGCCGCACCCCCTGACCGGAAGACTCATTGTTCTCAACGGATTGCCTGTCCCCGGATTGCGAGATGATTAACGTACCTGATCTGCTCGGGTGGCTTCGCTGTTCTTCTAATCTCGCTTGCACTAATTCCTCTTGACCAAACGACGGACAAACGGACCAGAAGAAGAGAGCAGAGAGGCCAGACACAATTATCGGATGTCTGCGCAATCGCTTGACCCGAGATGAGACGAAAAGTCGAGCGACCAGGTGTTTATTCCAATCGACTTGCACAAGCTCAGCAGGTGGATCGTCCAATTGAAAGACCTTGCTACCGCGAATGTACTGTACAGCAAGCAATATGAAAACGAAGGCCAGCAAGCAATACGTCAGCACTGCAGTTCGATCCGACCAGGGAATCTTTGAAAGCGATGCCTGCTCAACAGCGCCCGACTAAAGCGGCGCATACAACTGAAACGGGATCAATATGAGAAGAAGGAAAAGGGGACACAAAAGGATATGAAGGATTGAGCCCGAGACCGAGAAGAGCGGCGCAAAGGTTGGATGGAGCTGGAGGATAGATGATGATCGGCCAGTGAGATTGGACAAAGGCGATGCTGCCTTTATCCGGACTGGGCTGATGTCGACTGAACCTTCTGCTTCGCAAAACAGAAGCTCGACTGACAGACACACTGCAACTGCAGACTTGCAGCACGTTTGCCTTTCTCCAGGACAACTGGACTTTCGGACCTGCCTGAAGTCTGTCTTGTTTGTGAGAATGGAAACCAATTATTTTGTGTCGGTTTGCTTCCCACGTTATTTCTTTTTCTTTTATTCCAAATCTCTTTTCGTCATTTCTCTAGGTACTTTTGCACGTCTACAAAGTCGGAGAGAAGCTTGAGAAGCTTTTGAGCCGGAGGAAATTCAGGGGCAAAGCGGTAGCGAAGCTCGGTCTCTTCCAGACTCTCTCAGCAGTGTAAGTTGGTCTAGTGCAATTTGGGGTTAGTGAGCACTGGGTTGCTTTGCTAGGACAGATTGTTTAGCCTCTAAACTGTTGGGGTTTTAGCTTTGAATTGGATGGATGCTGGAGGGGTGAGCCGTTTGATTGATTACAGCTAACTAAGTTAGTTACTGGCTCTCGAATCTGGGTCTCTTCTCTGATGTTGCTGATGTTGTACGACGACAATTTCCGTACGCGTGGTTAGCTTCTATTACCCGGAAATTAGTGTACAATCCCCGTACCTGGGTAAGAGCTCCAGGCTCATACGGAATGAAGCCCTACAATTGACTGTGATTCCTTTGCGATTGGAATGCTGTGGGAAACAGCTTAAGCCGCGCTAAGCTGGCTGATCCATCTCACAACAATTGATTGATTGAGGCACAGTGATAGATTAATTTATTAACGTTCATGCAGCGAAGGACGGATCGAATCGCGAATTGGAGCAGATATGGTTGCCGTTCAATACGTCTCCGATACCCCTCGTATTGACCGTCCTGCACGTTCAACTGACGATCAGGCGGTGGTCAAAACTCCCCAGGTACAGTACACGTGGGTACCGTCCTGTCATTCCTCGTTAGGTTGTTTATCTCTTGCATCTGGGCGACATTCCTCTTTCCCTTTCCCCGGATTTTCTGAGCATTTGCCTCAACACCCTCTGACTCCCAGTCCATAATTGTCGGATTCTTCAAGGTCGTGGGAGAAGGTCAGACTCAGGAAAATTGAACCAGCCTCGGCCATTCTTGGGGGCTTATCGGTTCAGCCAGCACCTGCCTCATACAGCGAGTGGCCCCTTTTTTCTTAGTGCGGGGTGGGGGTCACTTTCCGTTCCGAGTTGCCCGTGTCTTACGTGGGCAGAGACTGCGGATGCTGCTTTGATGCCTGGTCCTGACTAATGAGAGCAGTAGATTCACTTCCTGGTCTGCTTTTCGCTCTAATTGGCAGAGGGAATATCACAATCGAGAAACAGACGGTTCCAACAGTCTTTGCATTGACCATGCTAAGAAGAACTCACGCAATCCTCACCAAGCCCCTGAGTCATGGCCAAGGAGCACAGAGATACTAAACGCGACCGGAGGGAGCGCAGCATTGGGAAGGGGCCCAGCTGCATCCCAGATATCAATTCAGCTTGTTGGAATTTTAGGTTTTTCATTATTGAAAGCTAACATTTATGATCCCTGGGCCTTTTAGCCAGCATATTTTTTCGAATGAATCCTCATATTGCTGGCCCCATTCCGATCACCAGAATTCCCCTCCCTCGGCATCCAGAGCAAGACACACCGCAGGCCCCACACGTTCTCTCCCCCAACATTGGATTCTGCTGTTGTCATCATTTAGGAATCGCATGATGCATTGCTGATAATAAGAAGTCCTCTTATATACTGGGAGATTCACTGCCTCCTCGTGGTCTCGCCGTCACTCCAGATTCGGAACGGGAGAACTATGCACGGGCTTTTCGGACACACTTCGGATCGGACGATGTGTTTGAATTTGGGACCGTTGGGGCCCCCGGTGTATTTGGCCTGTCCAAAAAGCTCCGGTCCACCCGGCAATGCATCGTCTCCCCATTGACCGTTGTATTCGAGCCAGTTGACCGGGTACTTGGAGTCATAGGGCTGGAACTTCTTGCTCGTTGCATCGTAACTATATGCATATGAGTTGAGGGTCGGATCCCACAAAACCCCGCGATCGGTGTAATCGACGATCAATCCCGTGGGAAGGTTGAAGTTGGGGATGGTATGATCATGAGACCTGTCGGAGAATACGGTAAGCTCCTGACTCGAATACAAACATCGAGACATCATACCCAGCAATTGCATACACAGCATGTGTTCCATTTGCGGAATAGGCGATGGGCCGCTTTCCCTTCTTCTCTGTGGCTTCATAAGTGAAAGCCTGTCCGCCAGCGTGCTGGCTATACCAGAGCGATCTGGGAACTCCATTCTCGAAGCGAATCATGTTGTGCTCCCTATTGCAGTGTGAGCCTCGCAGCCATGATGGCTATGGGGGGTGGTCTTACCAGTCACCGACATGGTTGCCGAATTGCATGCCCAAGACCGTGTTGCCTTGGTTATATCTACAAGACTCGTTAGCCGTGAACCCCCCCCCCCTCTGCTTAGTCTGCTCACTCACGCAAAGAAGTAAAAGTAGAAGGCATCCAAGGTTCCATCACCATGATCGCGAACGACGATGGTAGATGATACAGCACCTTCGGTCACGCCGTGGATATCGGGATCTACCCCATAAAACCACGATGGGTGAGGATCCGCATCGATCCCCTCCTTGGACGTGAGATACACGCTCGTGTTGCCCACGTCGTTGAGGTACGCGAGGTTATCTAGAGTTAGGAGCGACGGTGACTCTGGAATGGATGACCAATTCACCATGGGAATGGTGTTTATGAGCTGTTGACCGATGTCGGAAGGCCTGTATACATCTTGGCTGTGTAGCCATACAAGCGGTGCTGTGGGAACCAATCAGATCACATGCACTCGCTTCGCGGTGTTCACTCACCGTATTCTATCACATATGCGGGGATCGTAGTTGCTGTGAGGGAAGTAGTCGAGGCGACAGACAGGACACTCTCCGTGGCTAGGAGAGTTAGCTGGTAGAGGAGTTTCAACATGTTGACATATTGGAAGAAACAAAGTCTACATATGATTTCGAAAAGCTGCTGCTGTTGCTTCGATGCAGTATTCTAACTCGAGGATTAAGGGGCCTTCCAAGTCTAATACAAAGTTCCTTTCTCAGCCCTCCGCAACCTCCGCAAGACAATGTGATCTTCAAGTCATTTAACGTTGAGTATGCTATGAAACAGCAGAAGCATACCATACCGTGTCATCTGGAGATGCATGTTGCAAAGCCTTACCCTCCTGATGCCCTACAGTGTGCGGATCGAGTCCTGCACCCTTTTTTCCAGCCTCACATGCGACACAACGATGATTTCGGTGTCCGAAACCACTGCTTTTGTCTTCGGCTCCAAGGTCAAGCGCTCACAGTCAGGGTTCTGTCGGCCTTGCTTCATCCTCAGACCGTCAAATCATCAAGCTACTGGGTCAGGCTCCCTGGTTGCAGAGAAACCAGAGTCTAGCATATCATGCAGTTTCGACAGAACCTGAGCTTTGCTATTGACCAATGGGCTTGACCTAGGGCACATTTGGTCGTTCAAATCGGAATTTGCACGATGACTGGGTGATCGTCAAGGTCACACCCTGCAGCTTGTGAGGAGGTTTGGGGCCCCGTGAAACTCATAATGGCCAGTAGCAAGGCCCCTTACCCTGGCATGTCCAGCTTCGATGTCCAGGGAAATGACACCATCTTCGATTCACTCCTCCTTGTCCTCACAAACACAACCCCATGCAGATGACCAATAGTCTTGGCACCGACACTTTCCCCCCCCCCCCCCCCAATTAAGTAGTTTGATGCGGGTGACAATCAATCAACCCAATCAGGTTTCTGCGGCATTGAGAACGTCAAACATTTGGATTCATAAACAGTTTCAATACGAATCACCCAGGCTATGCTATGCTATGCACACAAAGTCGAGTCACGGTCGAGAGAATGACCCGCCATCACTACTGCCTCATCCTCAGTTCCCCAATTCCTCCTTCTTCGCCTGCTCCGAGATCAACTTGAGAGTCCGCAGATCCAACGGAATCCTCTCGCCCAACCACGTAGCACGCTGCGTATGATTACGCAGCTCCTCCGTCTTCACCGTATTCGGATGGATTAAAGCACTCAACGGCCCTCGATTGATGACCAGCCATGGCACGAAGGCTCCAAACTGCGCCGGGGTGAATAGATTGACCTCGAACATGGCCACGGGATGCGGTCCTACGGGACGATCGAAGAAGGTGTAGATCCGGAGTTCGGGGACTGCATCCATATGGGTCAATGTCAATTATTCAAGAGCCCACATGCACCCCTATAGTACGCAGCGTGGCCGTTTGGAAGCCCACGTGCGGAGGTATTCAGAACGCTGGACTAGGGGAAAAACAAGCTCACATTCACGTCGGATTCTTTCCCAGAGCGCCTTGGCGAAAGTGACTTGGTCGGGGTCATTCTAGAAACAGATACCCCTGGATTAGGTCTGGAGAATATGCAATTGGGTGTACTATGGCTGGCTCATCATGGGGGCGTGAACTCACTTGAAAGTGATAGATATGTATGTCGAAGCCTCCGCGTTGGCCTTTCGTGAGGGGATCCGGGAATTCCTCGTATGCTTTGCTCAGGATGCCATGTTGGGGATTCTTGAGGGACTTTCCGTCCTCGTTTCGCTCACTTTGAAGCCGCAGTATCTCAGTAACTCGTGTTGTGTAGAATCGCTTGGCCAGGTACGGAGTATTGTTTCGTGAATATGCGAAGGCTAGGCTGGACTTACTCCGAGAGCGGCTCCAGATTCTCGTACCCTTTGAGCGGAGAGGGGTATGAGAAGGCATATTGATCCGTCATCTTGTCTGGTATTGAACAGTACTGAAGTAATTTATTGTTGAAGATTCGGTTGACTGTGCTTGAGTATTAATTCGGCCCGTTCCTCAATGCGACACTAAGTTACAGAATAGTTGACTTATCAGATGGTGCGAAAAGTCTATTCTTTAAGGACTTTACAAGGTAGTCTACCATCTCAAGGCTTCTATCTACATTACCAATCATAATCTCCATTAGCAATCACTTGAGCCCATTGTCCCACCACTTAAAATCGTTGCGATGAGGCAATTAGTGACCGATTTTGCAAAGCCATGACGAACAATTCCGCACTCCTGACCAACGGCGCGGAACTGGTCGGGTTTGGGTCTTGGCACTGCATCCGCAAAGTGTTCGAGACAGCCAACTTGGAAGCCATCATGACGATCATATTCTTTCAGCTGGTTGTAGCTGATACCAATGGGATTGCATGTGTAGTACTTCTTCGCAAGGCCAACCGGTGAAGCTAAATCCTATCTCTCCACAGCTTTTGATAGTGTACATCTATGTACTGCCGATGCGGGGTGGATAGGGGCGGGCGCCACTTTATTTATATTTCCGTCAAGATTTACCTCCCAGCCTCTTACTACGAGTGTAAACTGACCTTTATGCCTCTGATAATTTAGTAGTTATCTGAGAAGAATTATCACACAGAACCGCCTGTGTGCACAGTGATGCGAAATTCATTGCATGACAGTGTAATAGTCTTTATGATATAGGTTAAGAGTAATGCTACGGCCCCTTGCTAATTCCAAGACGATTCTCTATTAGTCCCAGGGGCTACCAGGAGGCCTTTACATCAATGTGTCCATCTTCATCCACGTATTTACCGCGGTCCCATTCCCGACCCTCACCTTTCTTGGACCATTTCACAGTTTCCAGTCTACCATCGGTATCATTCTCAGGCTTGGAGGTAGTGTTGCTTTTCCAACGCTCCACAAAATCCGTGCTGAACCCAGCTTCGCGGAGCCGCTCCTCGCCTTTCTGCTTCCAACGAGCACGGTCACGCAGAGCTTCCAAAGCATAATCCCAATCATCGTCGCCGGTCATGAGACCAGGAACGTGTCTGCGAGAGCTCTTGTTACTGGACTGTAGATCGTCCTCTTCGAGCTGCACGTCTGTGGCTGGGTCATAATCGGGTGCGAAATGGGCGTCGATGTTGCTCATATTGGGTTTGTAGGCACCTCGACCGCGCGAACGAATCAGCGCCGGCTCCTCAGATCCATCCTTTTTCGGTAGTAGGGGTCCAACGAGATCCTCTAGTGGATCCGACTCGCTGTCCGATGGCTTGCCTTCAGTTGCTGATGGGTGACGACGTGGTGGGTCCTCGCGCGACGCCCTATGGCCTCTGGAGCTATGACGATCATAGTCCTTAGGGTGAATCCTCCTCTCCCTGTCTGTGGTTGTGCGCTTGTCCGACCTTTCGTGGGACCGAGACCGGGAGCGTGGCGGCGATTCACCACGCGTACAGTAGCTTTTGCGAGCACTTCTGGAGCTTGAGTTTCGATCGATCCGTGGGGATCGACTCCTAGACCGCGAAGAAGATCGATGTCGACGACTTCTTCGGGAATGATCATGCCGGCTGACTTTAGTGTCATCATCCTTGTACCTCCTCCGGTCGCTGCTGCGCGTGTGATCACGTTCCGTGGACCTCGAACGACTTCCGTGTTTCCTCCGACGGGAGCTGTGCCTGTCCTCGCGCTCTTCCCTGCCTTTCGTCCGCGAGCCTCGGTGGTCTGAAGGATAATCGCGCCGCCGCCGATGCTCCCGGCTCGACTCATGCGTTGAAGTGGACGCTGGATTTCTCAACTGCCGCATCCGCTCCCTCGCCTCTCGCTCCTCCTTCCGTTTCAACGCCGCATTATGACTGTCCGTCTCCTTGATGATATGCCGGAGAAACCTCGTATTGGGTTTTGGGGCAGCGCCTGTAGGTCTTGCGGGCTTGTATGTCAGCTCTTGCCCTCCTAAACCCCAGAGAACTGCATGCGCGCAACCAACGGTGCTCACCTTCTTGGCATATATGCTTCCAAGCCTTGTGCGGAGTACTTGAGGGAGCTGTCGCGCGCCTCGCGCGCAAGGACTTGGGCAACGTAGTCATCGTCGTCGAGCGCGCCGAGCGATTTCGCTGGATTGGAGGACATGGTATCAGACGGTGCTATCGGTGGGGAATGCAGGAGATTTGATGAGTTGGGGAAATTGCATTATCGTCGGAAGCGGGGCAGGTGGAGGGGATAGTATTTAGACATAAATGGAACGTCGAAGTCGCATTCACCACCAGCTCATTAGTAGCTTAACTGGGAGCAACCTGAATTCAATAACCCTGCAGATGTGAATACAAATGCAAGATACGATTGATTGCAGGAGGGAGCTACGAGCGGCGATACTGGCTGGTCATTGCGGCGGCGAAGACTTCACCGCCCAGCCCCGATAAGGCATTGTGGGTCAACAAAGGGCCACCATGAATGGGAAATCCACTGTTTACCTCCGCATGTTCTGCCGACACGCGCAGCAGCATCAGAAAACCGCCGCTAGATCGTCAAATCCTCTTCGGTCGGCTACACACTTTCACCAATTCATGGCCACTAGGCTCAAAGAAAGTCCTGTCACCTACCTCGTACCTGTCCAATATCTACACCATCACCATACGATAAGACATGTCCGATCCGAACCCCGCAGAAGTACGAAAACAACTGCAGCAACTGGAACAGGAAAATGGCGACTTGAAGACGCAGCTGAATATCATACGGATCAGCGAACCGATATTTTCTCCGACATCTGAGAAACCGACCACTACCCCTTCGAAGCGCAACTCAGATGTCTCTTCGCTAGATAACCCAACACCTGCTTCATTGGAGGCAGACCTCAGCCACTACAAAGTGCGAACCCTTCGATTTTTTTCCCTTAGCGAAAGTCTGCAAGTTAGCGTAGGAGAGTGGCATACTGATGAGTCAATTTTGAAGGAGTTATTTTCGAAACTACGCTTCTCTTATGTAGAGCAAGTGACAAAGGAGAAGTTCCTGCGCGCGATCGTCGGCGATCCTCCTTTGGTCGTTGGGCACAATGAAAACGTCGTACTCGAGACGCAACTGGCCGAGGTGAAGGCAGAACTTCGCGCAAGGAAAGAAGAGGTCCGGGCGATGACTGAGGAGATGGAGAAGATGGGTAGGGATTTGGCAAATCGTGAGTGCTCATAACAGGCCAAGTGAAGTGTTGTGCAAGCCTGTCTGCCTTGGAATGTTGAAAACGCCTAACACGATAGTATGCCGGGACGCGCAGGATACAAAAACGTGCAATTACAGTTGACTAAGCTTTCAACGCTGCCGGAATCGATCGAGAATCTCGAATCAACCATTGAAGAGTTGCGTGCTAAACAAGTCACTAACGCAAATGCATCATCGTCTCAGAATCTACCTCTGCCGGCCACGCTGAGCCTGCTATCCGAACGGGAGGCCGAACTGGCGGCGCTTGATCGACAACTTGCCGCGGTGCAAAATGCCTTGCCCCGCAAGACTAGAGAGGCGGAGGCGGTGGAGCGCGAATTAAGTGTTCTAGAACGGCGGAAGACAGAAGCCATAGCGCAAGCGCAGGAGATTCAGAGGAAGAAGGAAGAGGGAGAGAGCGACGGACTCGAAGAAATGGGAAGATGGTATAGAAGCGCGGAAGAGACGCTGAAGAGGCTGACGGGGGTGGAAGGGTAAAAGATGTTGGTTTTGAGATGAGTAATGACTACGGATTTTTGGGCGTAAACGGCGTCTTGTGCTGAGTCCCATCTACAGATTGAAAATTCAGGAAATTGGCAATACACGCGCAACTACGCAGAGAAGAAGATAGGGCATCGAAAGTGAGCCGAAGGCTATTTGTTCATTCATGGTATTGCAAGACCGTACAACGTGATACGCGATACTGCAGCCATAAAGGAACCCCGCAGTTTTAATTTCGCTAACGAAACCCGTCCGTACTCCAGTTTTAAATCGTTTACTCCTCCTCTTCCTCCTCCTCACCGGCACCGCCGGAAGCAGCAGCGGCCTTCTTGCGCTGGACACGGCCAGGGCGGCCACCACCGTAGGGGGAGGTGAGAGCGAAGTCGATGTGCTTCTGGGAGTCGAGGCGGACCATGAAGGAGGGAACGTTGACGATCTGCTTGCCGACACTGATGATGAGGGTTAGCGCAAATTCATGGTAGTGGATCAAGTGATGGTCGCATACCGGATGTGGCGCTGCTTGATCAGGACACGAGCGTGGTGGATGGACTTGGCGAGGCCAAGCTTGTAGACGCAGGTCTGAAGACGACGCTCCAAGAAGTCCTCAACACGGAGGGCAAGGACGTAATCGAGCTTCATGCGGGACTCATCGAGGACACCGATGCGGACCAGACGGCGAATCAAAGCGTTACCTTCGAAAAGACGCTTGGGGTCCTTCTCGTCGAGGGTGAGGAGCTCACTAAGTCATGGTTAGCGCTTGGGTCGAAGTTGGATCGCGCGGTCGCATTCGAAAATTATGATCGGGTGGCGGGTCGCATACCGAGCAGCACGACGAATCTTGGACAGGGTGAGCTGGACACGCCACACCTCACGCTTGTTGCGCAGGCCGTACTCGCCGACAACCTTCAGTTCCGAGTCACTATAGCATAATTAGACACAGGAACACACGACATAAACAGAAGCACGCTTCTGATCAGTGGCCGGAGAGTACTAACAGACGGGCCGACTCGAAAGCTATATCGACATTAGCACATGACCAACTTCCATATGTATCGAGATTTCTTTTTTTCGATCCCAAACTGATAAGGCTACTTACGACGACGAGGGACCTTGTAGGTCTTGGAGTAAACGCGGCTACATCGCAGCAATTCGAGTTAGAAAATGCGACATCTCGAGTTCTCATCGTAGACCGTATACTCACGGGACGGGGGCCATGACTGCTGATTGCGCGTTGTCGCGATGTTGTCGTGCTACCGAACTTCACGAGAATCGTAGACGTTCAGGATGATGAAGAAGCGTTTTGGAGATGGAGACTAAGCGAGCGAAGGTGGAGCCGCATCTGGATTAGTGCGAGGGCTAGCCCTCGGCGGCGGAGAACGGGCACACTAACTACCCGAACAAGTCTACACCATCGCGACGGGCGGCAGAGTGAGGCACTTTTTCGACGTCGACAAGTTCTCAACACCAGCACCACCAACACCGCCGAAATGGGTCACTCGCACGGTTTGAGAGCCGGCACTCGGGTATGTCGATATCTGCAGGATTTTTGCATCGCCAATTTTCGCTGGTCGGGACGCACGCGCTGACCACAAATTATCGTTCAGTATGCCTTCAGCCGCAACTTCAAGGAGAAGGGTCAGATCGCCCTGTCGACCTACCTGAAGACCTACCGGTACGCCCGATCTTTTTTCCCTCCGCCGAAAACACCGGTATATACGTGATTTGCAGGATCTGATAGTTTTGATATAGGGTTGGCGACATCGTCGATGTCAAGGTTAACGGTGCCGTTCAGAAGGGGTCAGTACCAATTTTCCGCCCGATCCAGCCGTGACGAGTCCGAAAAGAACGACTTGGCTTGGTTGCCTCCGCCAACGTGATCGAATGGTTTTTGCTGAGATTTGGAATAGTATGCCCTACAAGGTCTACAACGGAAAGACCGGTGTTGTCTACAACGTCACCAAGTCCTCCGTCGGTGTCCTCCTCTACAAGGTCGTCGGCAACCGCTACATGGAGAAGCGCATCAACGTCCGCATCGAGCACGTCAAGCACTCCCGTTCCCGCGAGGACTTCATCAAGCGCGTCAAGCTGAACGCCGAGAAGAAGCGCCAGGCCAAGGAGCAGGGTGTCCACCTCCACCTTAAGCGCCAGCCCGTCGGCCCCCGCGAGGCTCACACCGTTGAGGGTTCCGCCCCCGAGACCATCACCCCCATCCCCTACGACACCCACATTTAAACGAATGATATCTGGTCGTTTGCGGTTGCTTGGTGTTTCTGGGTTTTGCATCTGGGGGTTAACCTTTGCATTAAGATGAGATGAAGCAGGGTTCCCGGGTGTACTAGCACACCTTGATCTTGTGCATAGATTCCCCTGAATGAAAGAAAAAACAAAATTTTCATTTCCTTGTTCAAAAGCACTCCAACACAACCTGCGCCCATCGCCGAGCTGCCATGAATTTATTCCGCACGTCTTCACAAGGACCGCTGGCGGTTGCCCCGCCATCACAAGACAAGAGCCGACGAATTCCACACCCCCGAATTCATCTCCGACGTTCTGCTCTGTTGGAGGTCAATATCGTCTTTGTCATGTCATCGGATTGCCAACGCCCGATCTTATGCTGGGATACCCGAACCGCTGCATACTCAGTCGTTGTACCGATACGCCCTGTAAGGCCAGCGCCTCATCCAAAGCTCCTCCAATCGTGTGCGCTCTCCATATTATTGTAGTTCTAGTACCTTGCAATCTTTGTTCACGTAGTCATATTGTAGCCCAGTCGCACCCAGCCTTCATGGGGAAATGACCCTCGCACCGGTGATGTCACCCCGGATCTCTTATCGGCGCCGCACCGTCGCCCCTAAGTAGGCTAGAGTAGTGGATCTCGATTCATCCAGAACCCTAACGATGTTAACGTCTAGTATGTTTTATGCCCTGGCTACATCATGAGCTGTGACTCTTGGGATCGCCGATCGTATCGAAGTTGATCCGACCAAATATTTTGGCACTCCACTGTTGCAAAGCATTCTATGAGTACCTCATTATCTCTGAGACGTCTTCTAATCGGTACTGTCTATCCTGATCTAATTCGAAGTCATTTGAACACTGCAGCGAATGCAGTTCTTGAATGTCTTCGAAAATGGGCCTAGTTCGCATGGATTGGACGAGAGACCTCATTCTGTTTCGCGCGTGGACGAACTCCTTGTGATCGCAGGTCGAATTTTAGGTTTCTACTTTCAAGAGTAGCAAAGCGCTGGTGATTCGCGGTGATCATACAGATTAAGTGACGGTTTAATAGCGTACGGTGTTCATGAGCTATGAAGGACCACCATTCGATCTGCTTTCGACCCGCTCAAAAATAGTTCAACGTAACGATACCCGCGGCCGATTGGGTATGAGTATTTTGATAGTCTGAAAGGAGAAGGAGAATTTAGTAGTGCACTGTGGGTTTCAGCCGAGCCTTCACTGAAGCCTCGAGTTTCAGTCAATGCCCAGTAGCAAGGGCAGCAAGACGGCTGTTGTTGCGAAAGCATCCTCCGACCGTATCAAAAGCTTATATTAGGTGAATCAGCGTGGCCGCCTGGGTTAAAGCTCTGTGTCATGGTTCTGTGGTTTAGATTGCCCAAATGCGGTAACGGTGCTAGGTAGCCTGGAGGTGTCGTGCTGGTAAAGAGACTACTTGAACTCATCGTCGGTCAGTGCATCTCTGTATACTGTGCAATGCAATATTTGTGAGAGGTCGCAGCCAGTGAGCATCGATGTAACCGGCAAATCATGATCAACATAAACAGTGTGAGATGTAAGTTGCTAACACTGGGGGCTGAAGGTGTTGTAGCACCGAGTGAATCTATCCGATGCGGGCGGCAACAAAAGGCTCCAACGCGGCTCCAGCCACAGGGTTTGCGGGAGGTGGCCGCGCTAACCGAAAACAGCCACCCTAGTGCCTCAACCTGAACCGTCCCGTCAAGTCACCGTCAATGACTGCAGCAGCCATCACCCGATCATTCACAAGCATCACCACCTCTTCTATCGCAACCTCCCCCCCCTTAACGGGTCTGCCTGGGCAGCAGCTTTCACTTCTCACTCTACAAGCTCTCATACGCCTGCCCTTCCTCCGCCTTCCTATCTTTCACGGCTTTCCAGCCATTCTGCTGATCTTGGTCCCCTCTCCGCCGTCCACCTGGTCGTTCGGAGCTTTTACCGCTCAAATAGTTGAGCTAGCAAGTCCAACCGTGGCGATCTCTGATACCTGACAATAGGTATATCCTCAGACCATTCCTTGCATGTATCCATGACTCTCGGATCTCAGCCGCCTCTTGTTTCCATATTTACCTGTTCAGAACACTTGTCTAACAGATGTCGCAACCTGTTGGCCTCACAGACTCGAGAATTGTTATGGCAGAGCAGAGTAACCACGATGTGGTAAACCAAACCCTGTCGGGCGGCGATCCTTCGCCTTCCGACGTTCCTGCGAGCACCGCCGACATGACACCTGTTGGAGGGGACGCGGGGGAGACGAAAGATACCGCTACAACGATACGAGCCGAGACGGGGACGAATGCTCAACAGGGTGAACGCAAGACGGGTGCAGCAGCAGAGCCCTCAGGTCAACACGGGAAAGGAGAGGATTCTGAACAACCGCCGAGTGTGAGTGGCCTAACTTGAGGCGTGTGTCGCGACCTACAGCATACTGAATGAGACCCAGGACACTTCGAAGTACGCTCCTGTGCCGGTCGCAGCACGAGCGCTAGAAATGAACGGTGTAACATCTGGGTCGGATATTGGGGAGGACACAGCTTCGCAAGGAGGTTCTGAGTCCGACGCAAGTCGTGCTGAGAGCAAACTCCATGCGCGTGCCGGTTCGAAGAAGCCGACGTCATTTAAGCCGGTCACTTTTGCCAAATTTTCAGTTCCCAAGGCGCCTGGCACTCCTCCCATCAGCAAGCCCTCCGAGAAAGGTAACTAACTCGAATAAAATTGCTCGTCGAATCTATGTTCTAACGGCGCACAGCCCCCTCCTCGACTCTGACAACTCCCCTGGGTACGCCGCAGCAGACCTCACGACCCCGATTGGTCGTAAAGTCCACTAGCAGCCTACGGGACTCGTTATCAAAATCAGGCACGAGCGCTTCCAAAGCAGGCGGTAGCGGACCGGATCCAAATCAGGTTTGGAATAAAAATCGACGTAAGGCTCAATATACGACATGCTTTTATTAATCCTTTGCTAACACTGTTTTGCATTCAGCGGTTCAGCAAACTCCCCCTAAACACCTGACTGACGAGGAACTCAAGCAACAATATGGCATCCACATGACTTCTAGAATTCAAGAAGACGGCGCGGGCACGGAATCGAAATGGGCAGATATCGATGACGACGAAGACGACTGGGCTCCTGAGACAATTGAATGGACTGACGGGACGAAAACGAACCTTACCCACCCGGAGCCTCCCACAACAGCGCCGATACCGACTCAAGAAAAGGCCGTCGCAGACTTCCAAAAGGATTTCCCTCTGGTCGAGCAAGCTGCGCCTCCAAAAGAACTCCCGAAGCCTGTTCCAAATATTCCCAAAACCATAACGTCAGTTGGTCCAAATCCGACTGTCTTACGACTTGGAGCGAACGCCGAAAGACAAGCTAAGAGCGCTAGTATCGTCGCAAAGGGACCAAATGACAAATCTCCCCTGCTATCGACTAGTCCGGCGCCGCCTCCGGCCAAGTCACCCTGGGCTCCCCTTCCCCCGGTCGAGAAAGTGTCACCTGTGATGCCCCCAATGCAGGTTCAACCACCTATACGCCTCCCGGTCAGGGAATCCCATGTTGCCGATAGTCTCAGCGGGCCATTGCCTCCGAAGGAGATTGCAGCCGATGATTTCAACCGATCTTGGAGAGAAATGCAGTCTGGAACACGCGAGCTCTACAACTCTAGATCGGGACGTTACGAGCCTGCTCCTGACACCAGGAAAGGGCCATGGCGTGCTGAGCAACCCTTCCGCACACCATCTGTACTTCAGAGACCAGCACAAGGCGATCAGGCTGGCCCGGCAGAGCCTTCTGCGGCATTCCAGACGCATCGTTCGAGTGGCCAAGATGGTGTGCACCGGACGCGCCGCCGAACATCTTCCAATGTCAGTGGTGGAAGCGGCAGTTTTGGACGTCGGATGTCGATAGGTCGACCTGACGTGGTTCACAAAGCATTCGAGTCTAGAAGGGGCTCTCAAGTCAATGGGATGCCTGATCCATCTATCTTCATTAGAGAGGCACCTAGAGACATTCTTCACCGTGAGATCTCTCCTGATCGACGTGGCGCTGGCCCTTATTCTGCGCGGGGTCCTACGCATGTTCAAGACAGAAATACCACTGCGCCTACCGATGTGAGTCAGGCAGTCGATGAGCAGACGACAGTGCCGCAGGCGCCTCAGGAAGACCCTGTAGCAATGCAAGAACGTATCATGAAGGAGAAAAGAATGGAAGCTCGCCAGCGGAGGCTTGATCAGGAGAAGGAAGAAGAAGCTGCAAAGCGTGAACGGATTCGGCAGAAGCTCGAGGCGCTTGGTCCTCCACCAGAGAAACCAAAGTCGATACGCAGAGAATCAGTTGACACTGGAAAGAATGAAGCTAATGCTCAACAAGCTACCGCACATGTGCTACATTCCCCTCCGAAGCCTCCTGTTCCTGAGCCAAGTGGGGAACCCAAGCAGTATGGAATGATGAAAGTTCACCACCCCGACACTGTGAAGAAGCTCGTCGAGAGGGAAAGAGCTGCGGAGAAACCTGTTGCCACTGCTGGTGTGCGACGCACATCTTCACCGGCTCGTGAGCCCAAGCAAGAGGCGCCTTTGCCGAATGGGATCCAGCAGAGCAACGATGTCCCGGCTCCGTCGTCTGATCAACTCCCAGAAGCTAAAATTGACGAGCAGAACCCGCAGTGGAGGGGCAACATCAACCCTCCTAGCTCATATCTGCCGTGGTCACCGAATCCCAAATTCGTGAACACTGCCCCTCCAATCGCAAACCCTTGGAAGCCTCTCAGCAGTGATAAAACCTTAGGAAACGGGATCTTTGAACAGGGCCTTGGGGGTTTCCCAGCACGAGACATCTCACTCCGCAGTCACCTAGGTTTGGATCAACCGCCCATTGCACCAGCACAGACCTTCTCCGCGCCTGCGCGGTCTCCGCAAGAAACTACGTCGATATCACCTCTACCATCGCCCGAGGTTCGCCATGTCCCTTACGAGGTTATCAACCCTATTGGGCGGCCAGGCCCCATTGGTCCTCCCAGTTTGCAGCATATTCATCATCGTCAGCATGAGAACCGTGCTCCTGGTACTGCAGCCTGGAACAATTTCCATGCGGTTGCTTCAAAGCGTGAGGCAGAAGAGAACGATAAGATCCTCAACGAAATGAATGCCATGCCACAAGGGCCTTCGTCGCTTCAGGTCACATTCAACGAAACCTGGCGTCAAGTCCGCACCGGGGACCAGGCTGGACAGAGACAGGTGGTTGGGATTGCGAGGTCGAACGAGAATAACGCTCCCCTTGCGAACCCTCTTCCGGGGCTTGATCACCCCGTTGGCAATCTTCCTTTTGCAGATACGCACGCACGCCCTCTTGGTAGTGTTCCAGTGCGTAGTTCACGCTTCTTCCCACAGGCTACAGAGACTCCTCGAAAGCCAATGGCTGATGAAGCCGAGTACTATCGAAGCCCTTCCCCACCTCCGCCTGAAGAAATGTCCAGCCATCCGGTGTACACAGGTGATTGCAACAGACCCTTGGTCCATCTCCCAGCACCTAAGCCTATAGTCAAGCTCCCCCCGAAGATCGTCGCACCCCCGCCACCGCCGCCAACTTTCGCCTCAATGGTTGCTGCACCCCCTCGCACCGGCCCGCAACATGGTTCGACAGCGACTTCCTGGCAGGAAAAGATTAATACTTTGTTCGGCAAGAAGACCGTGCCGGAGAAGAGGAATGCTCTGGCAGTCACATCAGCGACGAAGGAGCCTCTCGATGTTCAACTCCATATTGCTGCTGTCTCGGTTTCTCTGCCCTTTAACGTTGAGCTCACAATCGGCGACGGGGAGATAACTGCAAAGCAAGTAGAGGAAGCCGAGGAAATGTTCGAAGATCGCGAAGTGGGGTCTCTGCCAGTTGTGCGAGTGCCAACCCACGCTCCTCCGGCAGCATGGCAAGCTGCCTTACCACCCACGCAGTCGAAGCTACGAGCCAAGAACTTGAAGTCGATGCAAATTCATAGCATTGAGCCGTTCTCAGTTGGTTTCCATGACAAAGACCCCTCCGGATTTATTCGCGCTACGATCCGGCTTCCGGGCGCTATTCTTGCGAAGACTATCTCCCTTCCAAAGAAAATGGGAACGCCCAACCCCCGGCCGCGCAATTCGACGACTTACAAACCTCGTAAGAATACGAAGCCACGTGAGGCCTCCGGAGGATCAGTCTCCAAGAAGCCCACCTCTGCTCAGCAGACGAATGGCGGCAGTTCTCCACGACGTCAATCTCGAAATGCGTCCTGGGGCCCTCGCACACTCAGTGGGTCTCAGTAACCTGGTTCTTTTGGAAAAAACAATTCGCTCGCTTTTGCTGGTTGCCAGATGTTCATTGAGCGTTCATTTCGGTATTGATGAGCTACGCCTGCGGGGGATTTGTTGATCGGTCTGGGTTCGGTCTGAATTCTTAGTACTCCTTTAATCTTCCTTTTCTTTTGCCCGTACAATATTCCCTGGCGCTATACCTTGTTAGTACCTATTTCAGAGTAACATACTGATCTTCGAGCGCGGGATGGGATGTCGGCTTCTTTTCAAGGCAAGATGCGGCGGCGGTTGCTACCACTCTCTCCCTTGCCATTATTCCATTTGGCATGAATCATGGATGTCCATTTATTCATCCCTCTTTCTCTCTCATCTCCAACCTCCTCCGCATCTCTTGGTCCTGTGTCATCTCCCACCCCTCGACCTCATTCATGGTTTCTGGGTCGAGTCCGCAAACAAACTCACCGATTATCTCCCTCATCATCCATATGTTAACACTCAACCCATATTCTGCCCTCCACTCTTCTCCCTCCCACTCATACTCTTTTCTCCCAGCCTGAAAACTCACTTCAAACGACTTACTTGTATGGAAAAGGTTCCTTGTCTTACGTGTTGTTCTACCATGACATGGTCTTCCCAAGCTCGTCGAGTGCAATAGGCAGTTGGGTTGGCTATTGCACGTACACGCAAAGGAAAAAAGAAAAAGAGGAAAGCCGGGAGAGAGAGGGAGAATGCACCTGCGGGCCCTTTTTGTTCTTTTGTACCCCGTTTCTGAAAGCGTGTAATTAGCTTTTGTGTGCGCGCGCGCACTCGCTCCGAAAGTGTGCCCCCATTCTCAATACCTAACAGAATGTTCTACTCGTGGTCCTTGGGACGTAGAGGGTTGGTTGTTTATCTGGGAGTAGAGAGTTTAGAAGGAGAGTTTTGGGGGGGGGGGGGGGTATCATTAGTACTTTACTAAACATTTTACGGTGGTGAGTCCGACGGGACTGTATATCAAAATTATAAAATAGGAGAGGTGAGGACGAGCTTTCTGGACCGTAGATGCCCTGTACTGTACAAGAGACATATACTGTGGTCATCATCCAATGCTATTTGCAATTTTGATTGCTTATATCTTGGCTGTGTGAACAAATGAGCCATTACTACTACTACTACTACTACTACTACTACTACTACTACTACTCATTTATTGAACCTTTTTGAACACCTAGGAAAACACTCACCATCCAGCGAAACATCACCTGTTCCCTGCTCCATAGACTAGAAGATCGTAAAATTACACCGTCCAAGAAAAAAAAAAGGCTCAACTAGAGAGAAACAAAAAACACCCCGGTTCCCTCTTCAACACCATAAGATCACCAAACACCCCGGACAGAAACAAAGGCAAATCATCTCTAAGAGGCAGCACCGAACTCCGAGAAAACAAAATTCGTAAATGAAGAAGGGAGGCGAAGAGGGGGTATCAATCCTCGCTTTACTTGGCGAGCTAGAAAAGTCTTGTTTAGACCATTGACCATAGGCAAACCTTATGGCAAGGCCACACAGCACCACGTCCGCCTTACCAGTTCCACGTGCGCGATGAGGCAGTGAAGACTGGCGGCTTCCATTGCAGGCGGGCGGGATCGATCTTGCGAGCCCCCTTGAGCTTTTCCTTCTCGAGACGCTTTTTGTGCTCTTCGACCACTTGGTCGGTGAGGACTATGACCCAGTTGCCTTTCTGTAGTTCAGGGGTTGTGTTAGTGGGTATGTTGTTGGTTTCGGAAGGTGGGCGGGCTTGCTGATATGAGAGCGAGAGGGGCGAGGGGAAGGAAGGGGGCAGAAAACGTACATGATATCTAAGCATGTTGAACACGACCAGTGTTTCATGGACATCTTTCTCGGTCATGGAGGTCTGCAAGGATAGGTCGTGTTCGCTGATGTTCTCCCGTCCAGACTCCATGAGGATCTCCACGAGCGTCTCTCGCCAGTATTGTCGGTAGCCCAGCAGACCCAGATCACTGAGGGGCTTCTCGGGCGAGCCCAGTTTGCCCTCTCGCTTGCTCAACTCGTAGCTGAACGAGATCAGGAGACGACCGTAGCCTCGACGCTGGTACTGGGGCAGCGTCAGGATACAGGCCAGGTTGTAGCCCTCGGCGGAATCCTTCTCCTTCGAGAAGTAGCCGACCAGGTGGCAGCCGGTCTCGTCGCGGCTGCACATGCAGTAGAACAGGAAGGGGTCGACGTCGTAGTAGAGCGTCTTGTGGTCCAGGAACAGCTTGCTGAGCAGACAGAGATTCCGGCACCAGGTGCGCTGCCGGCGCCCGTCGACCTCGAAGAAGGAGATGTAGTCGTCCCGGTAGATCTCGTTGCCGGGCGGGTGCACCAGCGTGCACTTGGAGCGGTGGCGTTCGAACGACCGCTTGTTGTCGAAGTACCCCAGGCAGAACTCATCGATGTACACAATGTCCGCGTCCGAGAACGAGGCCGGGTAGGGCGAGAAATACCACGGCTCGACATCGTACTTGCCCATCTGCAGTCGCGTCAAGTTCCGCACGCGGTGGATCTCCGTCGGGTTCTGCGTCATACTGCCGCTGGTCCGCAGCCGCTCGATCTCCTCTTCGCGGGACATGAGGCCCAGCGCTTTCTCTTCTTCCTTGACGTCTTTGGAGAAACTGACATCGACCATGTCCACGTCGTCGGATTCCGGCTTGGGGGTCCCGTCCGCGGAGACGGCCTCGGAGCCGCCGCCGATGGAGAGGTTGGCCGGCGTCTCATCGCCGCGGTTCTCCTTCCCACCCGCCTTGGAGGGACGCTGGGCTTTGCCGACGTTGGCGTTCTTCCCCGTGAGGAGATCTGGGGTGACTGAGACATCGCGGCTCTCGGCTCTGGCGCGTTTCTGCGTGTTCTTGCTGGGTGCTTTGTTGCCGGGGCCGGCTTTCTTCTTCTCCGGTTTCTCTGGCTGGGGCCATTCGACTTCATGCGACAGATCGATGCGTGATGAGGCAATCCACTCTGTTGTCATGTCAGGCCTTAAAGTGAGTCCACCCTAAGTTCTCAGAACACTCACCATCAAGACGCTTGTTGAAATCAACATAATGGACACTGCGCAGCTGTCATCAGCACGCGACTCAAGATGCAAAAGTGCAGCGGAGGGGTAGCTTGAGCATACTAAAAGGAAGGGCCGTCTTTTCGCTGCTTTATAGACAAGATTTCCGCTTTCCGTAACTCTCCATCCTAGACGGGGGAAGCAAGTCAGCTATACATTGCCGGCCAAGGCTCGGAGTATACAGCCCATCATCATATCACGTGATGATAGGCCGCGCGAAAAAGTGAAGCGCAGGGAAATTGCGACAACTGACTTTCTGTACCATAGCTTTCACACCGATCCTATCATTCTGATCAGTATTTCCGACCGAGGAAAGCGAGGCTGAAAACCTCGAAACAAGCATCCAAAAAATTATTCTATCGCTTACCGGATGGTACTGAGGGTGGCGAACCCTTTCTCAACAGGGTCTGGTGTGCCGGTTTCGTCCCTGCCGCCCATGGTGCTCGAGGGACGATTTATTCTTTCAATACAAGGCAATTTCTTAGATGATAGGGCTCAAGGGCAAGAGTTTCGTGATGAAAACGCGAAGGGGCTTGATAGGAGGGGATGGGAGGAATCTCCGTTTCGATGCGCCGGAAGAGACCGCCTTTGAACTTTTGCCATCCGCTTTTGGTTCATCCCCAGCTTGCCTGCTTCGGTACGTTGCTTCGGTTCGCCGTCAATCTATGGGATGCTACATCTCTTACACGTGTGAATATACGAAGCATCTAGAGCAAAATAACTATTGACTGCACATAAGCAATTTTTCTTTTGCATATTTGTGCGGTAAGCCGACTTCTGTAACCAATTCCATGGTGTGCCCGGTCACATCGCTCCGCGCATTCCGGGCCAGACTTGAGGAAGTACTATACAAATCGTACATGTAGGGCATGATTAAATTCAAATCACCAGGTCAAACGTCAATCTAGGTATCCTTGTTGGGGCCTCAATGCCAGCCATTCACCATGCCCCCCGTGCCTGTCACCAGCTCATCCAGCTCATCCTTCCTGCTCTTGTAGAGGTCCTGCGCTTCACGCTCTCTCCTCATGACGAAAGCAACATCGTCTCGAAGCTTCTCTAGCCTTCGCGAGAGCGCCGACTCTTCTGAGATTTGGAGAGTCCGGAAAGCATCTAGTTCATCCTTCGATCTTTGAAGTGCATCGCTGGCTTCGACGATCTTCGTGCGAAGCGTTTTCGCCCGGTTCTGATAGCCACCATAGTGTAACGCAAGCTTCTTCTCCAGCTTGTTTCCTCGCTCAGCTGTGGCCAGCAATGAGGCTTGTTCGTTATCGAAAGCGCTGATCATGCGCTGCTCTTGTTGGAAGACGTCTTCCTCCTCGTCGGTATAATTGGCAAGGCCAGGGAGAACATCTGAATGCGTGTTTGACCACTGCTTATCAAAGTTCTCTTGCCATTCCTCGAGCTTTCCGGATGTCGAGGCTTCCGCCGCAACCACTGCACGGGCCTGCTCAATCAGACTGTCGTCAAGTCGCTCTAGTTTTCGTGCCTTGCCCTCCACTTTAGCACCAGGAACAGGGAACTTGCGGGCATCGTGGGCAATCAAGAGGGCGGCTTCCTTCGCAATTAATGCAGAGATGGGCTCCGTGATATGTGATACCCGATCCAGCATCGCATCGATATCGAGAACGCTTGGTCGGGGTAGGGCGCGCTGATATACTTGTGTCTGACGTTTGAGTTCGGCCTGGGCGGCGCGTTCTCGCGCTTCTCTTTCTCTCCTATCACGTTCAGCCGCATCTTCTTCGGTCTCCTCCGCGGCTACCGAGGGCTCATTGGACTCCGTGGGAAGTTCCTCAAGTTCCCACTCTGTCTCTTTGGGTTTAGGAAGAGCAGCCAGCTTGCCGCGAATGGTCTGACGTGCATTCTTCTCGTACATCTTGATATCACGGGGGGTGCTGCCGATAAGCTGCCCGGCCTCTGCCTGATTGAGCGCAAAATGATCTCGAGGTGTCCGCAGCGGAGTAGCGCCGGGTCCGATACCGCCGCGCATAGGTGTAGCGCCGACGCCGTTGGCTTGTCGGAATGGGGTGGCCATAGGGTTGGGAGTAACGATTTCCTGGCGGCGAGGGGCAATTCCATCGAATCCAGTAGTAGCCCCGCCCTCGTGAAGGGGAGTATTCTCTCCACCTAACAGAGACGATTGAGTTTCGGTGAGAGCCTTGATGTTTCGAATTTCGTTTGCGATGTGATCCTCCTGCGGGGGTGCTCTGGGTGTCCTGATAGGTGTCCCACCAACAATCGCATTGTAGTTACCGAGTAAGCCTCGAGCTCCCTCCTCATCTCCTGCCATCTTACTGGCCCTATCACCCGCCATGCCCATCTTGATGATGTCTTCCATCTCGCCCTCGCTGACCTGGGGGCTCGGAAGCACAAGCGCCCTCCGCTTGCTGCTTTGCTCGGCCTCCCGGATTTTCTGCATCTGGCCAGCGCGAGCGGCAGCTGCGAATGCGGCGGAGTTGCTATTCTTGTCGTTCTTCCGTTTCTTCCGTTCCGCGTCTTCGTCCTGATCGCCCTTCCGTTTATTCGCGAGTTGTTGCTTGCGAGGATCGAACATCTCCCGTTGCCTCTCGTTTCGACCTTGTTCATCTGTGGTATCGTAGAAGCCAGGTGCCGCAGGCTTCTCGAAGGGGATGTCGGCGTTGTAGTCCATTTCGCCCTTCTTGCGAGTAACGACCTTGATATTAATGCCAGCATTTTTGAGTTCACGTCGTTTCTGAAGGACCGCCAGTCGTCGCGACTCTTCCAATTGTCGTTCTCTGGCCTTCCGCTTGGCCTTCTTTCCCTGTGTGTTTGCTAGACGGGCACGCGCTTCACTCAGCATCTCCTTCTCATCTTCATCAAGGTCGATCGTATCGGGACGAGCGGGTTTCGATTCCGGGTCGGGATCCAGTTCACCAGGGCTAAACAAAAGTCAACACCTTGTTCTGCGGGATAAATTAATTGGAGAAGGTGACAACAGCATACCGTAGTCGGCGGACGTCGTCCGCACTGGGGGCAGCAGCCTCTGTCCCGGAAGGACCTCCCAGGCCCAGCTCATCATTCTCCCGAGCTTCAGCCTCATCCAACAGCTTCTGGTAGCGCTCCAAGCATTGTGTTGCCGTTCGCCCTACAATGGGCGCAATTGTACGCCATTGTGTGGGCATCAACTTGGCCAGGTGCAACAGCTTCTCATCCTCCTCCCTCGACCATTCGACTTTGCGGATACCAGGATCCAGCCATTCCACCCACCGCGCCTTGCATTGCTTGGGTGTCTTCCGTGCTAAGAGAGAGGATACGCGAGCCCACTGGTTCATACCATACTTGGACACCTGAAAAAAAGCGGTACATTAGCATTGCTCAGAGCTCCAGAGCACCACGTCTATCGATCGGAGAAAAAGGGAAAGCTTACCGCCGCACGAAGCACCTCATCCTCAATGTTGGTCCTGGATAGCATGTTAGCTGGGAGTTCGGCGACATGAAGTAATGTAGCAATGGCTCTCACCAGACACCTCCTTTGACGACGGGCATGGCTGTTAAGAGTCCGGCGGCTCACAGGAGCGAGCCAAGGGAGATAAATATCAGGGATAATCTGGAAATGGTCTCAAAATAATGCGCAGGGGGGATGACAAGTGGAACACTGATGTCCACGATAGGGAATGCCGACGAGCAATCAACGCGGTGCAAAGCGAGAGATCAAGTCCTGAGGCGGCGGCGTTCGTCACTTGCCCGCGATAGCCGCGCAGAGCCTTAGCGCGCGACAACTACACTAGCGTTGCTCCTCCCCGCGGGATCTTATGTAAGCGGGTCCAGATTTTTGGTCCGAAAATCAAAATTTAGGATGCCGCCAAAAAAAAGATAAGATCTCACAAGTCATATCTCCATAGCAGATTTCACACAAGATGTCTGCTTCCACTGAGGCCCCCAGGCAATTCAGTCAGCCATCCCGCAAGGGCAAGAAGGCTTGGCGCAAGAATGTTGATATCACAGAGGTTCAAGAAGGCCTCCGCCTCTTGAAAGATGAAGAGATTAAAGGGTACGAGAATCTTATCAGGCTTTCCTTCTTATTTATATTTGGAGTCTCGCTAACGTGCCATTTACATCTAGAGGTGTTATTGCGGAGAAGCCCTCGGACGAGCTGTTCGTTATCGATACCACTGGTTCAGCAGAGGTCCGCAAGGCAATTCAGAAGAAGCGCAAACTTCTGAAGTCGGAGGAGATTATCGCACAGCGCTCTGCGATTCCTGCGGTGGACACACGCACGCGATCGAACTCGAAGGTCACTGACGGAGTTCTCGAACCGAAGAACAAGAGACAGAAGAGCGATTGGGTTACCCGGAAGGATTGGCTGCGCTTGAAGCAGGTGGCCAAGGAAGGCAAACCCACCAACAAGACCGAAACCGACTTGTACGACCCCTGGGCCGATGCGGAGGACACCACTCGCTATGACGACCCCAAGTTCGATTTCCTGGAGAAGCCCAAGCAGAAAGTCGAGCCCGTTACCTTGAAGCACGCTCCTATCTCGCTCGCTGCGAACGGCAAGCCGATCCCTGCAGTTCGCGCCCCAACTGCCGGCACGAGTTACAACCCCACATTTGAAGATTGGGACAAGCTACTACAAGAGCACGGCCAGAAGGCAGTCGAGGATGAGAAGAAGCGCTTGGAGGAAGAGCGCAAGGAACAAGAAAGACAACGGATGATCGCAGAGGCCAAAGACGACGATGGTGCGGTAAGATCGGATGATGAAAGTGCTTGGGAGGGCTTTGAGAGCGAATACGAGAAGCCTGAGTGGCTAAACAAGAAGCGTCCGCAACGAAAGACCAAGACTGAAAGGAACAGGATCAAGAGACGCAAGGAGGCTGAGCGGCAAGCGAAGTGGGAGGCTCAGATGAATAAGAGACAAGAGCAGTATGCGCGGGCCAATCTCACTCCCGAAGAAATCGAGGCAAAGGAACTTGAGCTTGCCGAGCAGTCGGAAGGCAGCTCTTCAGAAGAGGAAGGTGATGATACTGTTCTGCGCCGCAGACCTCTCGGAAAGCTACGGTATGTCGCACATTCCCCGTTTTGTCGTTCCCTTTTGCTTACTGACCTGATAATAGTGCTCCCGAGAAGCGATTGGAGGTCGTGCTACCGGATGAGCTCCAAGACTCGTTGCGTTTGCTCAAACCCGAGGGCAACTTGCTCGATGACCGTTTCCGGACCTTGGTTGTTCAGGGCAAGCTGGAGGCTCGCAAACCAGTGACACAGGTCAAGAAGCCCAAGAGGGAGGTTACGGTGAAATGGTCCCACAAGGACTTCAAGGTTCCAGGCTTGTAAATAGATTCCCTTTTTGGCGTTTTCATGCGGTGGATTTTAAAAGCAATTTCACATAATATGGGTCAAGGCTGCACGAAAGATTTGTATATGCCATTATCTTACTTGATCATAGAGAGTTCGTAAACAAATGAGCAGATACGTACTCTTGGAATCCTGGTGGGCTGGCTGATATGATATGGGCAATATCGATAAGCCCCCTGCAACAGCGATCGAGAACTGACATGTGGATCCTGTTCCGAAAATTTAGTGCGGGAGGGAAAGCCGGTCCAGGAAAGTTGCCGGGCCAGCCTAGCCTGCCTCCGCAGCAACTGAATCCTTTTTTTTTTCTCCCTGATCTCCCCTCTGCCATCCTGACCAGACCACAATGCAATAGCGATTGGATCTGATATTGGAATGGACTTGAAAAACCTCTCCAGTAATTGGAAGAAACTCCAGGGGACGTTAAAGCAAAGCAACGCCTCCTCTTCCGCCACCAAGCGCAAGATCTCGGACCGCGAGACGCAAAATGCTACCGTGAAGAAACGCCGAACAGACGCAGCCGACGGGAAACCGAAGATCGAACGGAAGAAAGCCACCATCAAGAAGAAAAGCATGTCGCAAAGCGCCGCCCAGGATGGAGGCCAAGAGGCCACTGCATCAGATAGCTCAAAGCCAACGTCGCGGAGGAATTCCGCCGCCGCAGCGGTCGTGGAATCGAAAACTTCCAAGGTCAATGAAGGCCGTTCACCAACGTCAGTTACCATCTTATTTGCTGTCTTGACTTTCCTCAGATATGGTTGCTGACTGTAGACTAGTGCTGAGCTAGGAAAATACGTTGCGATGGATTGCGAAATGGTGGGCGTCGGCCCCAACCCCGATAACGACTCTGCCCTTGCGCGTGTCAGTATCGTCAACTTCAACGGCGAGCAGATTTACGACTCGTATGTCAGACCCAAGGAGATGGTCACGGACTGGCGAACGCATGTCAGCGGCATACTTCCGAAACACATGACCAATGCGCGGTCACTCGAGCAGGTTCAAAAAGAGGTTACGGAAATTCTCAGTGGGCGCATACTCGTGGGACACGCGGTGAGCAACGACTTGGATGCTCTGCTTCTGAGCCACCCCAAGCGCGATATCAGAGATACCAGCAAACACCAGCCCTACCGAAAGGTAGCTGGCGGAGGCTCCCCCCGTCTGAAGATGCTGGCTTCCGAATTTTTGGGTTTGAATATCCAAGATGGTGCCCACTCTAGTGTTGAGGATGCGAAGGCGACGATGCTCCTGTACCGGCGGGACAAGGACACATTCGAACGAGAACACTTGAAGAAATGGCCGGTGCGTGTGATAGTCGAGAAGGAACCGGGTGACGATGAGAAGAAAAAGAAGAAAAAGAAGAAGAAGAACCGTAAGAGGTGATTCCAACAATATCCTGATGAGTCGGCAAGAAATATCTGTCTTAAATATACCCCAGCTTGGTTAACTTACAAAGCTACTCAACATCTAAGGCTTTTCTGAGTATATAGAAATGAATAAACTATACCTAATATACGTTACTTTCTCCCAATAATACGGCATGAAGGTGCAAGATCTACTATGTTAGTCGAAATAAATGAACTCGGGTGGACAACGGAAAGACACTCCGCTTCCGCTCCGTTCGCCCACTTTACGCGGGCAACGCGTCGCGTTTCTCCGGGGTCGAGCATACAACCATCATCGAAGAAGATAATAGGGACAATCAAACATTGCTACTCAAAAATAAATCTCCACCATTGTTCAAGTTGGTATTGAGACTTCTCTATACCTTGTCAAACTTTAGTCACTGCAAACCATATCAACACCTGCCAATCTCTTCTCACAAAGCAAGCATGTTCGCCATCCAAGCAGCGCCAAAGTCGTCTGCGACTGGAACTCAACCGTCAACGGATCGGTTCACTCCGAACATCCTCCCCTGCAAAATCCACTACGATGGGCCCGTGAAGACATTGAATCGGTATTGGGAACCCCAAGCCGACGAGAAAGGTAAGAGCCGCAACGCCAGCTCTTCGTACTCGCAATTCGCTCGCTCATTGATGGGAACCCTCAACAGAAAAAGACGTACAGATCGCATATTTCCGCGGTCGTAGGCTCAAGGGTCGACAGGTTGCTATTCCAGAAGGCTATGAAGGTGCGGGAAACAAAAACTTCTTGCGAAAATTCTTCCCTGGCCCCCCAACTCATAACATCTTAGGCGTCATCGCAACAAGCACAGACCGTGTATTGCCCCCTACTCGCAATGAGAACGAAGCCGATGTTGAGGAAGTTCAGCCGGAGGAGCCGGTCAAGATTCTCGAGAAGCAGGGAACCTTCAACGAGTATGTGGTTTGGGGGCATGAGTTGGTACCCGCGGCGGACGATGCCTTCGTGAAGGGGGTGGAGGAATGGATCAAATTGGCTGAAGCGGTATGTGTGCATGCAATTTCTGGCCAGTTTTCTACTAAAGATCTTGTTGTAGATGCACGGCCAGCCCAGCAATGAACCGAAGCCGTCTTCATGAGCGACGCCCTCGAATACCAAAAGGTTTTCGCCCACCACAATGAGCCAAACGGATTCAGCTCTCATCGCAGCGGCGCCAGCACCTCTCACAGCCGCATTCTTCACCCCGAGCCCAGGGTCAACCCGAACATGTTCGCGACGTGGCTCGATCACCATTCTGCGGACGCGCAAATCGAAAGCATGGCGGGCATAATGGCGCAATAGACGGCGGGCATCAGTGTAGACGATGTAGTCCGTGACATACAACCGAGAAACGAACGAGGGTAACCTAGGATTATGTCTACCATGTCGATTTTGTTATCGGGAGGATGAAAGGTACACACCCACCAGCATCACGGGTGAGCAATATATAGATAGATTGCATGGGGCTTTTCCTCTCTGGACTCGTCTTCTATCCACGAGTATATTTGCACTTTTTTTAAACAACTCTAAATGTCACAATGAAAACCCTATACGACCAAGGTTTGCAAACATAATAGAAGAGGCTGAGTACACTGTTCGATAGTCAATGGATCTCCGCCCACGATCCCTGAGCAATCGATAAGGTTCACCGCCAACACAATTCTGCCCAACAAAGAATATCTGGGGTAAAATCATCAACATTGACCTCCTCTGCAACCAAAACCCAATTTTGTCATTCCTGCAAGCCATTTCCCACAATGGCCAGTACTACAGACCGTCCTGCCCCGGAGACTCTGATCTCCAAGTTTGAGGTCGACAGGTTGCTCAAGCAAGGTACGGTACTCCACAATCCCCTCACCTGCGGAGCTCGCCCCTCTCACTCAGAACGCACCATCAAATGACCTAAATGGTATCGTGATTCTATACTGTGGACTGACACGGTTTTAAACGACTACAGACCAAAGCGGCCGCCGCATCGCCATCCTCGGCGCCATCGACGGCCAACAGGGCATCCTGATCGCCGAACGCGCCGCCTTCGCAACCGAGACCCCTGCCGTCCTCCAAGCCTTCCACGCCGCGATCACGCACGTCACCAACCTCGGCGACAATGACATCTACCGGTGGTACCTGGCGTCCTCCGGCCCCGACGCCGGCGGCCAGCAGCCTCCCGACCTCAAGCTGAACCTCATCTGGCCGTGCACGGACTCCCACATCAAGAAGTACTCGGAGCAGGTGGTCCGCATGGTCACCGAGACGCCGGCGATCTACCGCGACCACGTCCGCCCGTACATGCGCGCCAAGCGCGAGGAAGGGCGGCTGAACTGGGTGTTCAATATCCTCGAGGGCCGGACGGAGCAGGAGGATGTGATCCTGCGAGATGAGGGGAGACGACACCACAATGGGGCGGCTGATGATGATAATGATGATGTTGATGATGATGGATTTCTGATGTTGCCGGACTTGAACTGGGACCGGAAGACCATGGGATCGCTGCATTTGCTGGCCCTGGTGCAGCGGAGGGATATCTGGAGCTTGCGCGATCTCAAGAAGAGACACATCCCGTGGTTGAAGTATCTGCGGCAGCGGCTGCTCGAAGGGACGGTGAAGATGTATCCGGAGCTGGAGCAGGATCAGTTGAAGCTTTATGTGCACTGTGAGAGAGACTCTTTCGCTATAAGTTTTCTTTTTTTCCCCGGTTGGACGGTCTTTTGCTAACACCAGTCGCTTGACTTGCCAGACCAGCCAACATACTACCATTTCCATGTCCACGTCGTCAACGTCATGCTGGAAGCGGGCGCTACACAGGCCACGGGGAAAGCGTTTGGATTGGAGAATCTCATCTCTCAGCTAGAGACTCTCTCCGGTGACGAGGATGCAGGCATGGCGGATGTGAGTCTGACTTACTTCCTTGGAGAAGCCAGCGAGCTATGGACGAACGTCTACGGACCATTGAAGAGAGGGGAAAAGCCGCTGGCCGCATGAGATGAGGATCATATAGATCGACACTAGATATTTGATGTTATGAGCTAGAAATGACATGATGACATTTTTTTTTCTTCCAGTCACCTTAGTCCTACGATTTCTCCAAGATTTGTTTTGTATTTGCACGATGACGTTTTGCCCGCCCTTTGCCCCCGAGACTTTTCCCAACCCCGCAACACCGAAAGTCAACCCCTCACCAACCAAACAAACCATCTTCACTTACTCTTCTGCATACGCTCTCCCACCCACGCAACTCTCCATTTCCACGTCCAAACCAAGACCTGCAATTACCTTAGATCTGAAACAACCAAACCAGGCCGGTTGATTCCTCCCTCTACCACCCGCAACAATGGCCGACAACCCGGACGTGGAATCCACCAACAAGGCCTTCGTGCCCCTCGGTACGTTTTACACACACACTCCAACCAACCCACCCCAAAAATACCCTATACCCCCCGAGCTAACCACGAAGTGTTTCTAGAAAACAACCCCGAAGTAATGACCCATCTAATCCACCAACTCGGCCTACCCCCCACCCTAGCCTTCACAGACGTCTACTCGATCGACGAACCGGACCTCCTGGCCTTCGTGCCCCGGCCCTCGCACGCCCTCCTCCTCGTCTTCCCCGTCTCCGCGACCTACGAAACCGCCCGGATCACCGAAGACAGCGGCCTGCCCGCCTACACGGGCTCGGGCCCCGCCGAACCCGTGATGTGGTTCAAGCAGACCATCCGCAACGCCTGCGGGCTGATCGGCCTGCTGCACGCCGTCGCCAACGGCGAGCCGCGGCGGCAGATCGTCGCCGGATCGGATCTGGATGGTCTCGTGCAAGAAGCGGAGGCGCTGGACCCCGGGCGCCGGGCGGATCTGCTGTACGAGAGTAAGGCGCTGGAGAGCGCGCACGCGGACGCGGCGCGGCTGGGCGACACGCAGGCCCCGCGGGCGGAGGATAACGTGGATCTGCACTTTGTGGCGTTTGTGAAAGGGGCGGATGGACGGTTGTGGGAATTGGATGGGCGGAGGAAGGGGCCCCTGGAGCGCGGGGTGTTGGGCCCCGGTGAGGATGCCTTGAGTGAGAGGGCGTTGGAGTTGGGGGTGAGGCGCTTCTTGCAGGTGGAGGCCCGGGGCGGGAATCCGGATTTAAGGTTTAGTTTGGTGAGTTTGGGGCCGAGTTTTGATTGATTCCGGTGGATGAATTTGGGGGGGGGGGGGGGGGTGGTTGTATTTTGTTTCTTGCTCTTGTATTCCGCAATGTAGGGTCGATAATGGGGATATAGCTTGTTTGTCTTCGAGGTTGCAGGGACGTAAGGTAAAGGTGGTCCTTTGTTTCACATATACATTGGGCAATCAGGTTATTGGCAATGGCAATGCAATGGCTACTGGGAGAATGAGCCCGACATAAATCCTCAAACCCTCGATAATATACGCACAGACTAAGCCTTCAATCCAAGCTATGTCATGCCATACCATCGAATCAACTCTCAGCCCACCATTCCTCCGCATTAAACTTCAGAGCTTCATCCCCAACCGCCCACCATCCCGCTGTGAGATTGCGAGCAAATACCTCTAAGGCCGTATACCGCATCCCGGCCTTGTCTCGAGGACTGCGATCAGAAAAAAACACCTGCTCAAAGACCTCGCGCAAGTTTGGCTTTCGCGAATGAACATCCGGCACAGCCGCAATCACTCTTCGCGTAATGCGATCCTCGCCGGCTTTTGCTGCGGAATGGGACTTGAGATGGCCGTCGTCGCCTCGAGAGGCAGAGACAGAAAGATCTGCCCTCCTCCTCCCAATCACCAGGATCTCATAAGGCTTCCGCCAGAGCGCACCCACGGACGTGATGGGCTCACCCTCCGTCGTCGTCTTCACCCACACCCACTCTTCGCAGACCGTCAGCCCGGCCCCTTGCATCGCGTCGTAGGCCGTCTTGCGGGCTTTCCCTGAGTTCGTGATCCAGATGGCTGCGATGGCGCTCCTGCGACGGCCATCTCTCCACTGTTCAGCGGCCTCCTCCTTCTCCCCCTTGTTGGGCGAGGGAGAGTCCTGAACTAGATGGACGGACAGGACATTGCGAATGCGCTGGGTGAGCAACTCCCAGTCGAGGTAGGTCTGAGTGTGGTAATGACCGCTGCGACGGACTGAGCGGTTGGCCCAGGGTGGGTCAAGCAGAATGAGATTGAACTTCCGGTGGTGAGGGAGGCCTGGGATGGGGGTTTCTGCGTTCGCCACGGAGTCCGTTGAGATCGGGATTCTGCATTGAAGGAAGCTTGAGAGTGGCGGAATGTAGAAAGAGTGAGGAATAGGGCGTGATGATAGGTGATGAGGTCCCCTGTGACAGCATCGTGTATCGTCCGCTGTCCTCTCCAGATCCACCGCACAGGTAGCGTGCACCGTGGCTGATTCCAACGACGTATTGCGGACCACGATGCTGGAGAGCTCTGACATGCAGCTGAAGCGGTTCACGCCGGGAGACACTATCAACGGGGGATTGAGGGAAGCACATGTCGCAGCAGTGGAGGTAGCAGAAGCAGAGCCGATCTGCGTCATTGCAGCGTCCACGTTCCCGTGACTATTGCTGCGTGTTCGCCCGGCCGTCCCCTTCCTCTTCTTCGGGAGGGGAGCTTCGTCACCCATGTCCCCATTGGGAGGTAAGTCCGGTGCGCTGGGGTCTATCTCAACCCGCGGAAGACACCATTGAAACCCCGAGTCGAGCGTCCTGCGTATTTGGAATAACCCCTCCGTCACAAGGGGTTCGAGGATCTCGGAATGCAAAAGCCTCTCCGCAAGAGCGGTCCTTTCAAGAACTCTTGCCCGGGCTGCATCATTTTTCGGCTCTGTACGAGCCGGATATGGCACCCTCAGTGGTGGTGTTGAGAGAAGTGTGCGATTCCTGTCGTTCTTAAGATCAGAAGGCGGTCTTGCGGAGGGCAAGAGCGCTGATGATTGGAATGGGGAGAGTGACTGCGCGCGAGCGATAGATGCGGGAATATCAATCAAGAAGGTGGTGGCCTGGGGATCTTGATAGAGTATAGCTGATGGTGACGGTGCTATCATACTCGTAAGCACATCAGCTAGAATAGTATAGTCTAGACCAGAGCAGTTGGTTGGTTGAATCACGCTGCGGTAATTTTCTCTTCCCCAACAAGAACTACTTACTCAGTACTAAGCATTACCCGGGCGGCGGCCTAGCCAAAAATGGCTTGCTGTTGACATGCGAATTAGACTTCATCTTCGTTGTAGCTCAATTAGGCTCCTCAACCACGCATGTACAGAATACAACATCTGAATACAAGAGGTCTCGATGAAAGACTGGGAAATCGCAAGACGCTCTCTGTTTTGATACCCAATGTAAATTATAGTGAACAGGAGATAGTTAGAGCCAATCTCCCCAAAGCGGTTATGAAATCACTTAAATGCTTATGGACATGGGCAACACCATGATGCTTCGGATAAACAATAAACAATAGCACTTTTTTCTCATATCAGTCCTTCCTCCATTTCCAAGACGATCCAGCGTCGGTCTAGGTGTGACAAAGGTCATTTCATGCATATAGCCATACTACTCTGTATCCCGGAAACTGCAAACAAAAGATCAAGTAAAAAGAAAAAAAAAGAGAGAAACTTTATACATAAGGTTGAAGTTAATGGCGGATTAAAGCATCTTAGGGAATCCTCAATGCTGGAGGCAACCCCACATCAGCTTCGTTCACACAGGCGAGTCCCGGGCTTTCACATGTGCTGGGGGTGGCTTGGACGTCCACGCCGGCCCCCGGCAGACTGCGCCTGAGCTGGCTGTGCTTGGGCATAGAACTGTGAAGGGTACTGATACATTTGAGCAGTGCTCATGACGGGGCTGAATTGCTGAGGAGCGAAAGCCGCCTGGTTCAACATCGAGCCTGGGTTGATTTGCTGGGTGGGAGGTCCGGCCAAGGAAGCAGCCTGAGTCTGCAAGGACCGGAGGTTGTCTGCTGAAGGAGCGCCAGCCGCAAACCCAAAGTTGGAGCTCCCGAGACTTGGATACAGCCCGGACGGCGAAAGGCCACGGCTTTGCGCCGCCAGATAGGCTTGATACTGTAGCTGTTGCTGGGCCAAAGGCATCATGGGGTCTTGGCCAAATCCGGGTGCGTTAACCCCTCCGATCCCGCCAAGAGGGTTGATACCACCGGCAGAGCCAAGGTTGTTCATTCCATTGATGCTATAAGGGTCGTAAGCTCCGGCACCGGGTTGCTGTTCCGAAGGCATAGGTCTGGTAGCGTCCATGTTCTGGTTAAGCATAGTAGGGAATGGCGCGCTATATTGCCTCTCCAAAGGCGGCTGCGGAGCGTAGTTCGAGGCTGCCTGGCGAGACGTTGGACGGTGTTGTTGCTTGTCCGCATTAGGTCCGTGATCACGTCCATGGTGGTTGTCCCGGGCATTTCCACGCGAAGATAGACCAACTTCATCCATCAGGCGTTTATATCCTTGACTGGGGGTTGCCTTAAGTTTGATAAGAACCTTGGAAACATTCTTGACAACCTCGGCGCGCATTGACTCGTCAAAGAAAGGTGTAGTAAGAACCTTGAAGATCAGAGTCGCTCCCGAAGTCTGGTCACTTAGAATTCTTTCCAACACCTCGTCACCCGGACTGAAGAACAGGGCCTTCAGCACGATCTCACGGGCCTCAGGCTCATTTCGCTGATTGATGACCTTCAAGACGGTAAGATAAGCGACTTTATGAGTGCAGAGATGGACGAGATGAGGAACCAGCCTCGGTGCAAGCACAGTGCGGCGGTGAGGGAACGTGCAAGTATCGAGGAACCACGTGAGCAGAAGGGCACCGTTGGCATTCGTTGCAAGTTGCACACTGTGAAGAGCGATGGCCGCAGCGAGCATACGCTGCTGGTCCTTTGTGGCATGGTGACTCTCAAGACAAGCCCGCATGGCCCGAGCACCGAATCGGCCCTGGGCAATCTCCCACATCCGACTGAGCATAGTCTCGAAGATGAAGTCGTTGAACGGGGCACCGAAGCGTAGACAGCACTGCAGTACGTAGTTTCCATACTGATCAAGGAACAGAGGTACAGTGTATGGCCGGAGAGCATCAACGATCAACCCCATCTGATTTGGTGTCTTAGCGACATCAATGATCTTCTGGGCGGCCCATGTTCCGTTCTTATGAATACCAATTTCAGCGAGGTGGGGAGCAATCGGCGCCAGCATCTGTTCCTTGGTTGATTCGGAACAGAACTCGAAAAGTTTTTGAACCACGGTGTTGCCCAGATAGTCCGACGCCAATTCGGCAATCTCTGGAAGCATCGCAACTGCTGTCTCTTCGATTTCCTGTACAGAACAGGCACCATTATCGATCCTCTTGCGGATATCGCGGAGGCGAGGGGCATCAAACATTCTTGTCTGGCTAGGTTCAGCAATCGAAGGGATTTCGTCCTCAAACGCATCAAACGAAATGGCGCGTTGAACACTAGCAGAGATGTTCAGAGCATCCTCTTCAGCAGCACCGAACTCATGAACGATCTGAGCCATCTCTGGTTGGAGCTCCGAAAGAGCTGGGATTTGAGGGACGATGAGCCCGCCCTCGGATCTGGCCAGGCCATCGGGCCCATTTACGCCTGCATTCGGATCCGGAGTGGGCGAGGACTGAGATCCATTGACCCCTGGAGTGCCACTTGCAGAGCTCCCAGGAACCTTAGCATATCCAATACGAACAGGGCCAGCACCAGGGAAGATCTCCTTGCCGTTAAGCAACGACTTGGCCTGGATAGCGCTTTCAATGCGCTCGAAATTGACGAAACCGCAATTCTTGTGAGTTAGCACACGGGTGGACTCAATTTTTCCGTAAATGCTGAAGATCGCTTCGAGGGACGTGACCGTGGTTGAAACAGGGATGCTTCCAATCCATAGTGCGCGAGTCGGCCCATCCTGGTTGTTCTCATCAGCCATTTCCGCCGCAGGGCGCATGCCGAGATTAGAAGCATTATTGCCACCCAGATGCATCAGCTGCACGGCTTCGGACAGCTCATCGTATTCTCCGCTTTCTGCAATGTTGAGATCAGACGCACTGAAGCTGTTTTCCAGACGCGATGGTGTAGCCAGGTAGTTGCGTATAGACGAACGCTGAGGCGGCGCTTCCAGAATTCCGGCTGTCCGGGCACGAGGACGGCTGGCAGATGCGTGATTGGCAAAGGCCTGCACAGCCAGGTTGTGCTGGTGGATCTGAGCCTGGGTTGCAGCCAGCTGAGCAGCCGTCGCGGCGGCTGAGGGCGTGACGGTGCCTGACGGGATTTGTGCATATCGGCTCTCGTATTCCAGGTCCTCGTCATCCGCATATTTTTCCTTGGCATTCACAGAGTAGGAACGAATTCTGCTGTTGTTCTTCATCATCGCCAGTTCCGCAAGTAGCGGAGGAAGGGAAGACTGCTGCTGTTGCTGCTGCTGCTGCTGTTGGAGAAGCATGTCAACTGACGGCCGCACAAGTGTTGCTCGCGGTTGTTGCGGGGTTTCGGCAAGGCCCAGGTAGTCCAAGGTTTTGACATCAGTATCGGCGAGACCGTCTCGAGAGAAGGACGAATGACTTGGCGAAGCCGGGCCCTCAGAGGATCGGATGCTTGTGAGTGTCGTAGCCCGGTCGCGGCCTGTTGCCCAGCTAGTCGAAAACAGAGACGGCCCGAATGGACCGGAAGTTCCGAGGAAATTTGCTCGCTGCGGCATAGAGCCAGCTCGGAGACGCGAGAGGGAGCCTGCGCTATTTCCGCCTGCGGTAGTTGCAGTCTTTGCGCCTGTGTCAATGCCAGTAACCCCGGTTGGACGGAAAGGGCTGGTCGAAGGCGTAGGCCTTGAGGTCTGGGCTATGTGAGGCTGTTGAAGGTTCGCTTCGTTCAGCGCACCGACGGGTGAGAACCTCGAGGGAACGGTCCCAGCTCTAGCTCTTCGAGCAGTGCTATTCATCGAGCCGCTTGAATTGGGCACTAAGTCGGGAAATCCTTCTTGGCTTGGGGACTCGGGGATGTTCTCGCGCAGGGGGGTTGAATGGCCACTGGTCGGGGGACCCCAGATACTGGGAGAAACACCTTCCTCTGCTTGAATTTCACGTGCGCTAGAATGAAGAGCGGCTAATGTCAGTCATCGGACATTCAAATACAACTCTGCTTCATGGCGGACGTAGAACTGCCTACCGTTTCGAGTATAAACGTGCACCGAGTTCATGGGATGGGGATCCAGCCCCTAGCCTCGCACTTCCAATGGAGCCTGCAGCACCGTTCAGGCCGGTTGATGATCCGAACGGCGGCTTCATACCAGCAGACCCCGATAGATCGCTAGGAGAGCTGCGCCCCGTGCTGGTTCCCGACATCGGTTGGGTGGTTGGAATATAATTGAGGTTCATATGGCCCTCGGGTCGTGAAACGGGTAACATTATGTATTATATCCCTCCACCTCAACAAAGGCGAACACCTAAAACTTAGCGCACTTGAGGATGATAACGAAGGATGATGGTTTCCGTAGGGATTGCCAAATTGTTGTTCAGTCAAAGAGCCAATTCGCGCGATTCGTATGCCAGTCCGATTATTAGGGTGACGGAGAGAAGTGAAGCGATAAACCGCCGGAATTTGGGTGAACAGGCAGTGAACAATCCTGCGTATGGATATGAGAATACTCAAATACGCGATGCGTCGCTGAGCGGTGTGAATGTGCTCGTAGCGTAGATCGGCGAGGAATCGTTCCAGAAGAATACGTATGCTCTAACGATCACAAAAGGCCAAGAGCTGGGCAAAAGAGGTGCAAAATCGTGAAAAGCTGTGCGTAATCCGTTATGAGGGGACCAGTCGACGGGTATGACACTCGGGTAAGAAATGTCTTAGACCAGTGTCCAGATTCGATGGCCACGATCTACCGCCGTGATCAAATCTCAATGATTGATTTCCCACTAAATCACTCGGCTCGGCTCGAAACGACCGTAAAGACTCGCAGTGTTGTCTGGACAAGCAACTCGAGCGACGGGGAGGAAAGTTGATAGAAATCAGGAGAAGAGACGCGGCGGCCGTTGAGGAACGGGAGATCCAGAAGGTCGGTCGACTAGAGGTGGCTGGAAATAAACTGCGCGCGTTCGGGCAGAAGCCTAAAAAAGATACAAGAATGGAAAAGACCGGAGATTGAGGAACGGATAAAGATGGATACGATGGGCGAAAAGATTAAGAGTGGAGGCAAAGAAAAGGAACAATGGAGATAGAAAAGTGAAGAAGGGGATGAGGGGGTGGGTGGTGGATGTTGGAGGGAGAGGGGGAGGGGGTAAAGTAAAGAGATGGGAAGAAGAGAGAGAGAGAGAGAGAAGCTGTGAGTTATGGTGGAGGAGAGGGAGTTGCTTGTTAGGTTAGGCGGAGAGAGCGGGAGAGACACAGAGGATGGAAAAGACGGGAGTTAGTTTCACGCTCTCTCAGGCTCTCGACTTTGCCGGATCCCCGGAAGAGAGCAGGCATGTCATATATTCGGCTTCGTGGTTGGCCGGCTCAACCGGTCTGGGGATTTATTGTTATTGGGACGGAGTTATGATTCTTACTTCTGTCACTGCGGAATTCTTAAGGTACCAGCAAAGCTTATTGAACCATGCAATAATCCAACACAGTGAGTCGATTGATTTCAATTCATTGTCCTATTGAAATTGTTGTGTTTGTGGTGAATCTCATACTTGGCAGGGCAAGAGACCGACCCCCTGCTGTTTTGTACAGTAGATGGCAGAATGTTTCACCTGAATTCCCTCCTAAGACCTGATTCTTAGACACATGAGTTCACTTAGTTCCCAGTAAGAGGGATTATCACTATAGCTGAATATACAATAATAGCAGCAGATAGTCTGGCGATAAAACTACCCTCCACCTCCAGGATCACCGTCTAATGACAATGAAGTTTGGCCTACAGCCCCTATAACTATGAAACATAGCACCAAGAGTGGTTCGTCATGGCACCTAACAAGTACACAAGATGATAGGCTGCTGATTCCTACGCCAGAAAGCAAGCAGAGACTGCCAATGGCGTGTTGGACATCTCGAAACCGAGGATGTTGATTGACCCCGACCGGGTGATGCTCGCCCTGAAACATGCTAAAACCCCGCATTCCAAGGTCCGTCTTTATGCGCAGTATGTTTTTAGCTCGATACCACGACTACCTAGAACAGTACAGAGGAGAATAGATATTACCGAGTGCTTCGCGCCAGAGGACATGTAAAGAGTTCGACCAACAGATCCCTTCTCTCTAATGGCCGTGATCCTTGTGGTGTGCTAGTTCCGCCTAGCCGGGAGACCACGGATGTGGTTCTCGTGCGCCCGCAGACTGGCTGGCGACCTGTCTTTCTATGATGACCAATTTATATTCAGGCTTGCAGTGCCGGATATACGATGGCATCGTATTCGGCATGCCGCTATAAAAGAGCACACCTTTGATTGGTCTCATGCTAGATTTAAGAAAGCACCCCATCATTCCAGAAACTGCGGTTCCTGGTAATGACCAGAACATACTAGGTACGACTCAAGGTCATGTTGAGTAGTTTTAGTCACCAATGAAGCCGATCCTTAACTATCCTGAGCTATCGGCTCTGTCATTAGAAAGGCGGCGAAAGGAGCTTTCTGTCCGTGGCCATATGATCAATCAAGTTATCTTGGTATTCAAGACACTAAGCTACCACTCGAGAGCTTTACCATTCTAGTCCTTCCTATGCTATTCGTAATCAAAGACATCAATCCAGGAGAGAGGGAACGGCCAGAGGGAAATACCACCGCCTCCGATATGCGGACGCCAACCTGCCCGCTTCCCTCTGCTGATCCTTGGGTGGGGGAGGCGATCATCACCACAACTAACCAAAGGTATAGACTACAAGTTAGTCAAAGTCGTCAGAGCCTATCCACCTACAAGAGATTGACTCTGGCTGAGCCTCCCTCTGGTCAGTGAGCTGTCCCTCCAACACTGATGCACAAGCGGCAGAAGCCTAGTATACAACATGGTGCACGGGTACCCAGCATTGACCAGCTCCGAATATGGGTCGCTTCTGGGTGCATTGACTACCGACCCAGCGAGCTGGTGGATGCCTTTGTGGGACCTGTGGTGAGGATGATCGTGGACTTGAACATAGGTAGGGCTGTGGTTATCAAGACTTTAGTAGAGGATTCTTTATCCTCGATGTTTACGGCCTCGCTGGTCACCGATTAAAGCCACAGTACTGGCATCTTCAAATGAACTTATCTGAGCATCTATGGGTATGATATGTGGTTTGGTAGATGTTCGATGTTGAAGTACTCCCTAATTAGTCCCTTGTGATACTTGGGTCCTTTAACACAAAGGACGAGGTCAGCGGCAGTCCAATTAGTGATATTAGACCTATATCATAGATGATCTTCCCGTCGCAGTTGCCCTCATCGAAGCGATCCAGCACTACGCCAAATCTGACCTCGGTATTCTCAGGAGCTCCAGTGGGCTTCGCTCTCCTGCATCGTTATCTCCTGTCTCAATCATATATTGTTCAGTGTTCATCGTGGAAAGGACGAATGGTCGGCTGTACTTCTCGAAAGACGATCCCGAGGGTTCGTAACAGTGGAAGAAGTCGATTCATTTCTTCCCCGACAAAATGCCGAGTAGAACTTGCGTCAGACGTCATTGGATATGGTTTTCTGGACCGCAATGTACTCAAAAGAGGAAAAAACCAGGAACCTGCAAGTTCAGACAAGAAGGCTTCTTGTAACGATGACCACGTCCGGATGGATGCACGACACCGTTTTCACTACAAGAACGAGGGATCATCTCAAAAACTGGCAATGCAGACATTGCCATGTAATCAGCCATTCATACACTTCCCTGCCTCTCCAGAGGCTCGAAAATCAGATCAGATCATTGACCTTGGCCATGCGAGTCTTCGTCATGGCTTCAAAAAGCAGTGGAGTTGTTTTCCCCTCGGAGATATATGCTGAGTACTCCATAGATGGCAAGCAAGGGCTTGGTGTCCTGAACAGCAAGGGGTCAGTCCTTTCTGTTTTGATTTCGTCATATCTTGACCAAGGAACAGAGAGCAACAGGCGCCGATTAACTTCATCTTTACTCAGTATAATAAATGTAATACTGACATAAGAGCAGTATATGAATGGGAACAGCTCACAGCCTCAGGTTTGTATCAGTGAACACAAGCCAGCCCAGAGCTGAGGAGCTCCACCTGCATGTGGCACCTTTTTTAATGCAGTGACCGCAATCAGTAAGCAGCATAGTACCTGTACCTACTGCTACCGAAATTGACTGTTGTAAAAGCTCATTTCAGGTGTAGTACCAGGTAGGCATATGAGCTCCTGTTAATGTTTAAGTTAACTCTGCCCAGAGTCAGAGTTAAATCAGTTCAATTGTATCAAATCAAATACTCGTTGAGATCCTGTTGAATGTTCACTGGATCTGGGATCTGACCGCATGTCACGTGAAGATGTTGATGCCCGGGGCAACAAGGTTAGTGAGGGTGAATTTCCGCACCGCCTGCCTGCCTGCCTGCCTTTCCGCAGCGCAGCTGTCGGCACCGCTAGTCGCATGATCTAGTCAAAAAATTCACTTTGCCATCACTGTTCTTCTATATATACTACCCAACCCACATCAGTGTCTCGGGAGAAGTGGAGACGCATGGCAGAAGTGGTGAAGCTGCTGTGACTTGACGCGCCTTAGCCGACTCGCGTCTTATCGTGGCTTGACGGTCGGCTTCTACTGAACGAGTTCGCTTTACCTGCTCCGAGGGACACCTTTTTGGTCAACGAGTCTACGAACAATGGCCGACGAACATGAAACCCCATCCTCCGTGGAGGAGGAACCCCAGGTCGAGTCGCTCGTCCAGGGACGCGCCAAAAGAAGCACTGCAGGGCTTCACATGTCGGCTCTTCTGGATGCTGCCGCAGACGACGACCTTGCACTGCTGTTTGAAGAAGTCGAAGACGACAATGAGTTTGCCGTGGATGCAGAGGAGATGGGTGGCGAGGAGGATGATATGCGCTTTGATTCTTCATCGGAGGATGAAGACGACCAGGGACCCAGCGCCAAGGACGACGACTTTGAAGGCGAACAGCAACTACAGAAGGAAGAGCGGGCAGATAAGAAGAAGAAGAGAGCGAAGGACGACCTTCGATATAAGATAGCCGCCAAGAGAGTCAAGATCGATCCCACCGCCGTGCCCGCAGTGCTTACCCCCCGGCCGAAAAAGAAGTCCGAACGCGTTTCGTGGATTCCGACCCCCGAAGAAGGGCCAACGAGGTCGTCGTCTCGTCGACAAACCATGCAGAACAAGGAACTCACGCATGCACGACTCAAAGATAGCGAGGAGAAACGCATCCGTCTCATAGCGACCATGGAGGAGGCAGCGAAGCGGAAAGCTCAATTCAAGCCGAAGGAGATGACGCAGGCCGAACGTCTTGCCGAAGCAGAGAGGGTAGAACGGCACAATAGCAAGAGTCTCAACAGATGGGAGGAAATGGAGAAGAGAAAGGCCGAGGAAAGAAAAGCGAAGATTGAGGCGCTGCAGAACCGTCGTCTCGAAGGCCCGGTCATGTCATACTGGAGCGGTATAGCTACATGGGCCGATGGTCGCTTAACGCGGATCGGCAAAGTCGATATCGCCCCCAAGCCAGAAAAGGAGGACACTACACGCAAGAAAAGCAAGAAGTCGGACAAAGAAGGGAAAAACGTGACGGAGCAAAAGCCGACCGAGGATGGTGCTACTGTTGGGCCTGCCACGTCGCAAACAGCCCCTCCCGCTACCAACCAGGCCGAAAACTCCAAGGATCCAGTTGGAACTGCTGGAGGGGACCCCGTGAAGGGAAAGTCCGAGCCTTCAGAAGTCTCACCAACTGATTCTCGCCCAGTTCAAGAGGCCGATGCGCCATCAGAAAGCAAAACCACCAATGCCGATGGCGAAGCCTCCCCATGTGCTCCCGAAGCTGCATCTGCATCTGCAACTGCATCTGCACCTGCAGAAGCTTCAGCCGCTGTCCCGGAGCAACCGTCCACTTCCGCGCCCGTAGAGGCGTTGGGTACCGAGAAGTCGTCGGAATTGCCTCCCGTTGATGTCGAGCTTAAAGATACAGAGATGAAAGATGCAGAACCACAAAATTCCGCTCAGGATACGGCTTCACAGGGTGGGGAAGCAGAAACCGACAAGGCAGAGAGTAAAGTCGAGAAATTCGACGCAGAGAAGCCAGAAAAGGCTCCAGAAACCGCCGCTCAAGCTCCGCAGTCCTCAGCGCAACCCTCTGGCGACGAGACTTCTGCGGCCGAACCCGCAAAACAACCTGAGGTAGACTTACCAGCTACACAACTAAAACCCAGCGAAGCCACACAGCCTACAGAGGAAAATCCCAGCGATGGAAAGAAGGAACCAATTCCTGAGCCTCTTGCAGCTACCGGCCAAGTAGTAGAGGCAGTCGCAGCTTCGGAGGAGCTCTCGCCTACTGCAGTGCCGGCAGCTGCTGAAGCACCTTCCCAAGCCGACTCACTTAAAGATGCCTTGGTCCCAACACAATCCGAGAAGGATATTCCCGAGGTGCATGCTAATCAGCCAATTGTCGTCACTGGAGACGCACCACAAGTAGAGGTCCCTCAACCTCCTTCAGTCATTGAACAGACGGGACGCAACCTGACGATCTTGGAAAACTTTGATGAGAAGACGGCTCAAAGTCGCGAGTTCAGCATTTATTTCAATGCGAAAAAGCCTCCGAGGCTGACCAGTATGTCAACCTTCCCCTTGACCCGCATAATGCATGCATCCTCCAGAAAGAAAAATAGACTAAAAAGTATGATAGAGATCTCCTCATCCCTTTGTGTGATCACATCACTTCCCTCCCGCTATCGAGACCCTGACACGTCTCTTCCATTCGCAAACGCCTACGCATATCACGAAATCCGAAACGCCGTGTCGCAAAAGTTCAGTTGGAGCCCAATGCTTGGGTGCTATGTCGGCCCAGCTGGAGTGGCTGCACGTGGAGTGCCGGCTAGGTTTTTGGGCGGACCTGAAGCAAAGGAGGAACCCAAGGAGAGTGCATCACCCACTGCGGGCGATAAGGCTACCAACGATTCCCCTGCGACCAAAGCGGACGGGGAACCAAAGGCTCCAGCTGCAGCTGAGGCCTCGAATACCGCTACTCCTGACCCTGGTTCGGCTGCTGCATCCGCTCCTACCCCGGCGGCCACGGGAGATCCAATGGAGGTTGACCGATGATTGGATGGCAGCCTGAGCTGCCTCCAACTTCCGCCTTTCTACCTCAACCTGTATAACACTCTGATCCATTCAATGATACCCATGTCAATTATTACAATATGCCTAGAGCGATTGCACCTGGCTGCTATAGCCTCATCCACCAATGCTCCCTTTACCACACGATAGTATGCTAGGAAAACAGGTCATAGTCGAGGCGTGTTCGCGTTCGCCTGGTCTACTGTGAACATGTTGCAGTACATTAATTTATGCATACCATAGTTGCTCCCGCATCGAACAGGGGCCATCAAGGTACTTCATGCATTGTGGATACGTAGAGAACCGCCGACCATCTGGTCACCATCGGTAGGGTAGTGTGGTATTGCTGCCGCTTCTTTCCAGCTCACTATCAAGCCGCCAGTAGTCAACGTCGTAGAATGATAAAAGTTAGTATCAGCAAAGGCGCAGCGGTCCACATGCGGCGTTCATAACAAAATCACCTCATGTCCACACATCAACGACTCGAGGTACTCTCCACTGAAATCTATACCGCTATCTCACTACACAACTCAGTCAAACCTAGAAGCAACCAGCACGCTTGACTTAAGTACTCACCACCACCACCCCACAAGTTATTTGGTGGATACTGGTAGCTGGCCAAGGAGCCGAACAGCCGCCGAGTCCCCACAAAGACCTACCCTATCTGTGCTATATACTTCAACTTATAGTGATGTAGTATCCTCGGCCCTCCTACCCAACGCAGATTCTGCAGTGCATATGCGCAGACAAGCCAATTCGATCTAAGAAATAAAAAAAAACCCAGCCTGAAGGTTCCTGTTCCGTACCAGTCGGTACATACGGAAGGGTGAGTGATGTTGCATTGGTGCGGAACCCCCCCTTCCCCCCCTTCCCCTTCGGCCCCCGCGTCTGGAGTTGATTTGAATGCGGGCGAGGGGCAGAGAGAGAAAGAGAAGGTTCCTTGGTTACCAAATTTAATGAGACGGAAATTGCTGGATGTGAGAGATTTTTTTTCTTACGCTGAATGGGTTCTCGGGGTTTAGAGTTTGTTCGAGCCCAACGAACGTCTAACGTGAGTGGGAAAGTCGAGGTTAATTGCTTGCCTTGGTTTGTATGTACTGTTATGTAGTGAGGCGGCGCGGTAGGGAAGATTAGTTTAGCTTGGTTGGAGTGAGGATGTACTGTTGGTACTGTATACTGTAGGTGCTTATCTGCCCTAATGAGGCAATTTGGCGTGTGATAGTAATGGGATGATGGGAGGGAGGGAGGCGCGGGAAAGCCGACAAAAAAAAAACAGTTAGAGAGAGCGAACGCGAGAGCGAGAGCGAGAGTGGTGGATGGGCGATGATCTTCCTGCGGCCCGGTGGAATGTGAGTATTGTCTTCTATGTAGGATGTGAACGGTAGTTGCTGAGTTTGGGGCGTTTAGAAAGATAGGTACGGAGTAGTAGCAATCTATCTGGAGATAAAGGGTCAAGGGGTTGGAGGGGTAGGTAGGTACAGTAAGTTGCTAGGCAGGCAGGCACTGTAGCAGCCACGGCCATGGCTGCATCGCATCGGCATTCCCGCTGAATGCAGTAATTTAGGTCGAAGATACAGTAAGTATATTCATTGATGGAGGGACGGGAAGGGGAAAATAGCCGTTTGCACCCTAATTTGATACTGTAACTACGATGTACTCCGTACTGGCAGCATGGAAGGGAGCCGTTGTGGCAGTCACCAGGACTCGGGAATGCTATTTGCTTTTTTTTTTTGTTAATTGAAACTGAAAATCTGTACATCATTAGGTAATGCAGGCGGAGGTTTGAAGTGAAGTGAGGCTGTCGTCAATGAATTTCCCAAAAAGTCAAAGATTATTTCCCCGGGGGTCAACGTAAGCGACTTACCTACTCAGACTAGAGAAAGTGGCTTCGCTTTGTCAGAAGTCCAGAACAGATCCTGACACGGTCGAGATCGGTGGACCTCGGAGTTTGAAAGTGCAATGAGTCGATACTTGGTCCGGAGTTATTCGTCAGACAAGTGGAAAGGGAAGTTGATTCCTGGAACGACTGGGTGGGAATGTCCATCCGCCTTGAGTCAGATACTCAGTATATTTCATCCATAACGGCACCGTAGGGAAGACCGGCAAAGAGTTTTCATTTGATAGAGAAATACCGTTCATAAATGAGGGAGGCGGCACGGTTTGGACAGACTGTGATTGAGATAGGGTCTTGTCGTCTATCATGCCTTGAATTGTGGTTGCAGTTATCGTAGAACTGCATGGTGCGCTTGATGAGCGTGAAATTGCTTTTATTTTCTTTTCCTTTCTTTACCCCACTATCATTGACTCTTCATTATTGTCTCAATGGCATCATAGACCACATCGCCTCCAGTTCGGCGGCCGGGCAATTATTTCCTCTCCGACCTTGTCTACTCCGTTGATCGCCGTGGACCTTATGGGCGCAAGCCGTTGATGCGCTTCCTTTCCTTCCTAAGTCTGTCTCAGCTATTTTCGTCGTCCTTATTTATGAAAAATCTGTCCCCTTTCATCGGAGCAGCATCGGAATCATGGAAGCGTTCCTGTTGTGGCTGACCCCGCCGAACTCTCTTTGCTTCTGTACCCCTTCTACCGATAGACACCAGATACCCTTCCAGACATTTGTATTGATGGCGTCACACCCCCAAGGTAGATGAACCGGTGGAAAGATAAAGCATGTACTCCATAATGAAGTGTAGTCTCGAACCTTCCTTGTTTGCCTACCACCACCACTACCACCACCACCAAGGTCAACAGGTATTCAGGGCGTGTACGTGTTGTACTACCGGTATGCACTGCATTCGAGCCATATGGCGCGATCATTGGATCTAGACGGCGGCTGATCTTACCGCACTGATCCTACTAGGGGTCGTCGCAATTTCAGATTCACGTCCTGCAGGAGACGACTTCACGACGGAGTCCGCGCTGGAGACGCACTAGTTACCATGTGTAAGTTTGTACGTAAAGCATTGGTCTATCCCTTCCTTGTACTCGGAGTCTTAGACACTGCCCTAGAGACTCTAGACCAAGAGCGGTGGAGTAGGAGGGATTGACAGCTGACGCCCCTCGGTCGATGATGGGTGCCCGAATCAACGAAGGGTGCCAATCTAGAATGGGGGAGGGGGTTGTTGACGATCAGACCTAGAAGCCCCGCGAAGACCATATCGTCTGGAAGCCAAGACGACATGTCATCCGGATACGACAGCATGATTGGGAGGGGTTGAGCTTTTTCCCTCTCGACCCGATAAGCGTGGTTCGGTCGGTTATGGGAAAATCCAGAGAGAAATCGAAAGGGACAGGTTGGAGGGGTGAGGTGATGTGATGTGATGGGCTAGGAATCAAACCGACAAATGGCTCTGCTAAATCCAAAACCAAGCGTCATCACACTTGTTCAAGAGTAATCAAGTAGAGTAGTTACCTAGGATTGTGTAGGAAATCAAGGCTCGGTGGAAGTGACTCCGTAGTTACTAAGGTTATCTCCAAGTAACTTACTACTGTATGTACAGTACCCCGCTCCGGCAACGCTGGAGTGCCGATTGTAGGTATGCCGATTAGAATTCCAATATAAGAATGCGGGAAGGCGAACAACGGATCCGGAGAGGGCTGGAATCTAATTCTTTCTTTTCCTTCAGTCTGACCTCAATTCTCTCCACCGGATCCAGAGCAGTCACAACGTCCAGGTACTAAATTTAGAGACCATCCAGCGAAAATTCTGTTTCAACCAGCGGAGATCGATTGCAACGGTCCCCAGTGCGTCAGTGCAGACCGTAACTGCGGAGTATCAGTTACGAGTAACTAAGTTGACTTTGTCACTTTGCATTGGACAATTAGGTCATCCAGGCTCCAGCTGGTGGTGAGGTAAGCAGGTGATATTTTTGTTATGTTGCTCAATGGTCTTCTCCCAAAGACAATTGAAGACACGATTGCGCGTCGACTGTGGTGCCTGAGGCCAGCCGCGGGGGGGGGAGGGTAAATCCCTCCGTTCTAGACCGCAATGGCGTGACTCTCCAAGGTGGACTTTGACGTGCTCGGCGGTTGTCACCTCGCCCTGGGGAAATAATGCGCAATCGTTTGGGGAAGAAAAGCTGACCTTCTCATCTAGGTGGTATTGCTCTACTCTACCCAAGTATACGGATAGAGTTCAGTTCTAGAATTCCCCGCTGTTCAGTTATATTTACCATATCTTCCTCCGCCTCCTCCCCTTCTCGCCCTCCCTCTGCTTTCCCTCGTCATACTCCCACTCCCATCGGTTCATCGGCAATCGGACATACATCCATCGATCGACTTTCCAAGAAGGGACCGGAATCGACCATCATTCTTATACATCGACGATTCTTGTGTCTTGTGTACCTCATTTCGGTATCCCTTGGTCACGCAATATTCTCCGAGCGAATTTTTTGGGTTTACTTTTCAGCCAGCTGCACGATAACCCATCACCGCCACTTAATAATCCCGCAACGGGATCACAACAACACCCTTCTTTGGCATCAGCCGTTGCACGTGCGGTGTGGTGTACCCTGAGAACAATATCGTCATCGGTCTCCCTTATCCCCAACAATTACAAGAAAAAAAAAGGAGGCAGGAAATTCAATTTTCTCTGCAAGCCAGACAACGAAAATAAAAATTGGTATGTATGCCTCCTCGTATCAGGCTAAAATCTATTATGCCTTGTTGGAAAAGTCCCTTATCTCTCCCCACTCAGAGGCCTTTGATAACCGTCCAACAAGTCGGCCACTTCCCGTTTTAGTGGAACTGCGCCTTTATTTTTTGTGACTGATCTGACCATTGCCGTGCCACTGCAGATACACCGATACACACTCTGAAAAGCTTATCGGCATCATTATCATCATAAAGAATTTGCAATCCGGCTGCTACATATTTGCCTCATTGCTGGGGTTCCCTTCCAAAAAAGAAACACAAAAAAAGGGCGCTCAGATCTGTATTTAGGTCATTCCGTCGGATTGATCCAGCACATGCTTTCAATCATTGCCTCCTTTCTGGACAAGTGCGAGGCATTATTACCATCACGGGGACTGCAGTACCTCTCTGTTCCACTATCCGAGACAGGCTGGTCCAGCTGGTTGGTCCAGCTGTGCACTTGACCCCCCCCCTGCTAGTCGCAAATCCCTCATACTCTGCCCCCATCAGGGGAAGCTCTCGTGCTCCACAACTGGACGCGGCCTCCATCGGCGCAAGGTACCACCCGCCGAACTATCTCAGATAGAGCCACTTCGGTGCCTCTGGACGAGTATATTTTTTTATTTTTATTTTTTTGATTGCCCTATACATATACCCCTTCACCGCCATCAATGACTCAAGGCGCTTTTCATCATCGTCGCACACCCTCGGGTTCGAATGCCACTAAAGTGAGGACCTCCCGGCCGGCACTACATCGGAGAGGCACTTCCTGGGTGAATCATTCCATCTCAAAGCTAGGCTCTGGACAGCCCAACAAGCATTTGCAGGTGGAAGACGACCGGCAACCCGAGATGGCGGCCAGCTTCCTCAATTTCTGGTATGTACCTGGATTGCTTCTTCTTGGCTTGCATTTTGTCTATTCTCTTATCTAAAGTTCACTCAAAGCTAATTGATCAACAGCGCCATGTGCGAGAGACAGATAACAGTGCCAGACAATACTCTTCTTTACTGTAGTGAAAGGTATGAGAATCTCCTTATCGTGCACAATACTTGCCAGCCACTGAGCACAGCTCCGTTATTTAAATCTCACCTCATCGCCCCTATCCGCCCTCAACATCCTGTTTCTCATGCTTACACTCATCTTATCTATAGCTGCCGTCGCAAGGACTCCCATAAACCACTTTCAGCATCCTTCTCATCTGCTCCCTCCATGTCTTCATCTTCGACTCCTCCGAGCTCCCCTTTAATGTCGCCTCGGATGATTGTCGCTCCCTTGACCCCGACAAGAAGCTCCACCAGATTGTCCAGCTCTGCCCGGATACCCGGCGAGTGGCTTGATATCAAGACGGATCAGGATCCCAGCGAATGGAAGCCTGTAATACCGATGGGTAACGGTGCTCATTCAGTGGCAACCTCGGATGCGTGGAAGTATCTGTCCCAGTTCCACAACGATGATCGTGGTGTGCCGCTGCGCCGCCCTGGGCTCGGTCATCGCAGCTCCGCCAGCCTGACTACTCTCATGAGTAGCACGGGACCCGTTCCCTCGCTGACCCATACGCCGTCTACGGTCGCGTCGTCGTTCAGCAGCAACGCGTCGGATTACATGAGTCAGATGCACGATCCGGCATACCGTCCGTTGCCGCCGCGCCACAACCCGCACTTTTGCAGTTCGAGTGCGGCCAAAGGGGTTGAGCTGGTAGTTCCTCACGTCCATGTGCAGGCTGAGGACGTCTCCCCCGTTGACATGTCCAATGATGGGTCCATCTTTCCTGCCAGCAGTGCACTGTGGAATGATAAGCCTCTCAACAAGACATCTACCCTGACTACGACCTTGGGTGCAGTGAGCTCCGATGTGCCTATGCGTTCTGTCTGAGCACTAGGTTAGCTATTTCACGTACTTGCATAGTTGAGTATTTTGAAAGCATCCCCAGTTCCTCAACTATACACACCTGGGTCGCGTGCCAACTGCAACAGTGGTTTCATCCTTCTATTCTTCTTCTTCTTTTTCTTTTTTTATCATCCAGTTGCAATCATTGGACAGGGAACATGATAGAAAGCATGCGAGAAACGATGTCATGGGCGATAGGCGTGGAAACAACTCTTTTTTTCTTGAACATGGACAACAGCAGCATATTATGGGATAGACTCTTTAATAAGCAAGCCGGTGTTGGGCTTGTAAAAAGGCGGATAGCGACGAGCATTTTAGCTAGACCTCACGAAGTGAATCTTCTACAACCACAACTCTTACCGTGAATGTGAACCAGTGGAGCCTGCGAGTCAGGCTGAAAGTGGACATGTATACTTCAGACCTTGTACGTAGCTTGCTGTCCATCGGTCTGCAAGTCTGCCGACTTACCCCAGATTCTCATGGCTTGGCCCACCATTCTTCGTCAGCCTTGTAGGCGAGTCGAACTGGTGGCATCAGCTAGGACAGGACGATACTGCAAGTTAATATGTAAGTAGTGAGCCCACTCTGCATATCTGTTCGGTACCACGGCAGATGTCAAGCATTTGGAGGCACAAGGTTTCAGAACCATTTAACACTTTGAAGACCTCACTTCCCCTTAACTCGACACTTGAGAACCTGTTACGAACACCGTACACTTCATGTACAGTATTGCCTCAGAATAGCAAGTGAAGTCAAGTGCACTACCCCGAGCCGGAGGAGCATTACCCACTCAATTTACCCCCCCCAGCCCCACCATCATCCATCGTATGCACGAGCAACATAAGTAAGACAAGCACGAATGAAATCAACAGCATAGAATCCATTAAACCGGACTACCCGACCTTATATAAACCGTCCCGCTTGAGGATATCAACCTTCATAGTATAAATCCGACTCGCAAGTACATACAGCACAGTCAGTCCATCATAAACTCGCCCTCGCGCGTGTATACGTATACCCCAGAAAAGCAAAGCCAGTAACCGTCACCACCCGGCGCGGGCGTCTTTCACCTCACCTCACATCACAGCAAAAGCCACACCAATCGAACCGAGCCCCTAACGGCTCGGCGGAATCAACCCCCCCTTTCGATCTGAATCAAAAATCCCCAAAGTCATCGTGAACGTGATCGGCCCACGCATCGGCGTCATCGTCCGCCCAGCAGCATACATAGCATCCTTGGTCGGGTTGGTACTGATTGTCGTGGTGTTAGCCAGTGAACCCACCAACCGGGTTGAGGCAAGGAAAGGGGCTGTGGGCACGGCCACTCGTTGCAGGATAGTGCAGAACGACCTCAAGCCCACACACGGCACTGGGTGATCGAGGCATATCGAAGTAAGGGGGGGGAAGGTTGGTCTACCTTGGTCTTGGGACAGGTCAACAGCTTGGGGTTGCGGACACAGGAGCCCACGCAGGCCTCGTTGCCGATGTCGATGCCGTGGGGACGGCTCTGGGCTGAGACGGTGGAGGCGAGGAGGGTGACGGTTGCGAGGAGGAGGGCGGAGAGTTGCATTTTGGATTATTTTGCGGGGGTTTTTTTGGGGGGCGGGGATAGGGGGTTTTGTTGATGGTTGTGTATGTGGATGTGTAAATGAGTGACGAATGGTTGTTTGGTAGAAGGAGTGGAACGTCTGGGGCTGTCAGACTGTGGGTTGGGGATGCACCGTTCTGTTGGATGTATCGACAAGATCTTGGACTCGGGGGATGGAGCTTTAAATTGAGAAACCTACCCTGCGCGCCATACATACATACATGCCTACGTGATGCGTGGGGATCGGGAAGTAAGGGGTGTGGGTAAGCAGCTGGGTTTGTTTGGATTTCGGCAGGCGTTATGGGAGTTCAACTTCTGGGTCGTCGCGTGTTGACACCTTCTCGCTAATATGGATTCTTGGCTCATCACTTGAGCTCAGTCAGGTCTCTCTGGGGATGCGGTCGAGAGGGAGCAGGTGAGGAGGTTGAAGAATGTGGGCTCGAAGGGGGCGATGGGCTGGTCGGTTGGTTGGTATTCGATGGGGTTGGCTGTGGTATGTGGGTTTCAATTGGAAGTAAACAAGGTTGCGAGATCGGCTCACTGGATGGGAGGGAGATTGTTCTCTACGCTATGTAGCAAGTTGATACTGTGATCTTTTACGTCCATCAAAGAAGGTCCAAGCAGTGGACTCGTTGGAGGTTACAGACAAAGGAAGAATTTCAGTATAGAACTGAATGTCGTTTGCCCTATCGAGCCTTCGTAGTCAAGAAACAACAATGGATACGTATACCACATCCTCGAGGTAGATGCTGTTGTTGACAGTGTGATGAAACCTTTCTCGCGCAGCGAGGATATCAAGGTTGTTGAGGCGTCATTGCCGAAAGACCCGCCTGGGTCCTATAATTGAGTGGCCTGTGGAATGAAGTGACATTTAGAAGCAGCATTAAACTGTGATGAAATAAGATGGAAAAGAAGGCCATCGATTGCCTAGGCTTCCTGTAGTGCGGCCTGTCAAGTCTGCCACCTCGGACACCAAGGCGGACAGATTGTTCTGGTCTAGAACGAGGACATGTATAGACTTTCGTTTTGCAAATTGATCAGTCAAAGCTATATGAGCAATGCGATCTCCTGTGCACTGTACGGCAGCAAGGGAATGGATGAAAATGGGTATGTCTAACCGAGTTTGGAAACAAACACATCCTACCTACTAATCAGGTTCGCCTGATAGCGGCCGTTCGACGAGAGGAAGCCGCGTCAGGAACGCAGATGCAATCCAAACAGACTTACCTCTAGCATCAGATGAAGGAGGAGGGATAAAATGAGCGGAAGTGACATGTAGTTGGAACCGTCAAGCGCATGATATCCCCTATGCTAGCTTTACACAGTCTAGGGATCTTGGCCACGGACGGACAAGCATCCTGGGCCCCTATCGACCTGACCGTGTCATTGTTCTGCGGATAATATTTCCGAAGGTGTAAAATGCAGAACGAGCCATTTGTAGTGTATTTCAATTCAGCATTGGCTATGCTTCACAACGTGACCTGGCCAGATCGCATGGCCTTCAAAGACTGAACAGTCTGACCATGACAGAGGACGAGGACGAGGGTGGTTATTTCCATAACGGCAGCTCAATAAGATCGGGCAATCGGAGGAGAGGAAACAAATTGCGAAAGTATTCAAAAGACCTGGGTGGGAGAGAAGGTGGTTAAAACTTTGATGTTGATGCATTTCGATCGCTGATGGCGTCGGATTGATTTGCAATACCAATGGAAGTTAATACTCACCTTGACAAAAGAGGTTGTCTAAAAAGATTCGCCGTGTGTAGAGCCTAGCTGAGCTCGACTTGACTCCATACAAGCAATGGAGTCACGTATCTCACCGCAAAAGCGAGAGCTAGGCTGTTGCGAGCCTACGGCCCTGGCGTTCATCAAAAGTACCATAACCTCCCCAAACAGATGACAGGTAAGACCTGCCCCTGAGTGAGCGTCATTAATGCAGAAGCCAACCGCAAAGATTGGTACGCGAAAAGACCTAGTCGAAAGTGCCGTGCATGCGAACAGCGGAGCCCAATAAGCGGCTCAGGAATCATTATCCATCACAGAGACAGGAGCGCCTCTCCGCCAGACTCTGCTTCTCGTTTTCACATCCTCAATCTGGTCTTTCTCGAAAGGCCGTCTGTCGAACATTTGTTGTGCTCCCACCCCCAAAGCCGGCTCCTTATGACTGCATGGGAGCTGAGATCTCATACCCCGGAAATATCTTCCATACCCGCCTTCGGGCTGTACTTGCCGGTTTGAGGAGGTTTACTCCCTCCTATTGCTTATTTGAACAAAAGGGAGGCTTCTGAGCAGAGGAGACTTGCTCTAGCGGTGGTCTGAGTCTCGCTTTGAGACTTCTCCGACAACAATCCTGGATTTACGCGCGGGAGAATTCGAATATGATTTACATGGGTGCATGAAGGCATCAAGGCGTGCCATCACTTCGGGCTCATCGGGGCGTTTCAAAGGTCCTAGTTGTTGTTTGGCTGTGTTGCTAGCCATCAAGACTAGGAGTGCTGGAATATCCAATATATCGCGACGCTCAGAAGCCCATCGAAGCAAGATTGACTAAGGATCCGATCGAGCCAATGGATCCACCGACGCTTGTGAGTGCGGCTTAGAGACCAAGTGCATGTGCCTTGTCGCGCAATGCAGTGGGAACGCATCCCCTGGCCTGTTGAGCGATTCACCCCAAACACCCTTTCTTACACGATCGACAAATTCGCCACATGTGAAATCATAGCATCGAACGTGGCCGAGATAAGGCAGTTCAGAAGTTGACAGCTGCTAATCCCCGCCGATCCGACTCCCTGTGACCGCAAAACGATGCCCACGAGAAAATTCAACACTCCCTCAAGCGCAAGCGCCTCTCTTTCGTTCCGACCACTTCAACAAGCCTGATCGAATTGCCTTATGCTTGAATGGAATGCAACCGTGTCGGGTCGGCCACCTCGCAGCTTCGAACCGAGACCCGCGCTAAGGCAGACTAAGACGTCCATCGATTGCCGCCGCAACTTCCGTTGAACGAAATCAAGTGCAACATGAACGAAACAAATCAACGAGAAGGTCATTTCAGGATGCACGATGCGAACCTCTCACCGGCCATGTCCTCCGATTCAAATTGTGTGCGATATGTATATCAATGCCGGCCCGTGTTGGTGCCTAGAAGCTCACTGACTTGTGCCTGTTTCTATGCGTTCATAGAGCTGCGTGTGTCTAGTATTCGTGCCCTTCAATTCTGCAACCCGACCCTGCGCTCTCACAGATTGAAGAGCAAACTGAAAAAATCTTGTCCTGCTCATATTCAAGGTCATTCCATATATGGACAAATCGATGGCCACTCATGTCCAAGTGAGCGCATCAATGTCCACAAGCTGTCCACCTCTTACCAATATGATGACCCTGTCTCATGGATATCGTTCTGTCCCTTAACACTATCACACACATCCCCCTCTCAGTCCTGTCTGTGACCAAAGCTCGGGGGTCTCTGCTTTGGCATTGTATGTGCCCAGCCAGGTCGTGTTTAATCGTGCGCATTCTTGAACCAGCTCTCGAGGTGTTGGTGCATCTTTGATAAATACCGCAAGGGGATGCTCTTGGTTGGGAAGTGCATCAGACAGACAGTTACCTGGAGTCCATATCGGACCTAACTCTTTGCGGGGAAAGAGTTCTGAAAGTGGACAGCAGACTACCCCATGTTAACTCAAAAGTTTCACTGCGACCATGAGTTTCGAGAAGCGGTGGGACGGAAAGTTCTGGATTTCCGATTGCTGATACGCGTTGACCATATTGAACGACATGTGTTGAGCTCATAAGACCTATCTCGCACGCAAGATTTCCTCAGTAGCTGCACAAAGACTGGGTGAAACAAAGACATGATGGTAGGATTATACCTCTGCGATGGCCCTGCATCTGAAGTGCCCTCCGTCGTGTTCTGGCCGGAGTACGGGCGCCTTTCGAGATATGTCCACAATCGATTTATGTATGTGACGTAGTCGCAAGATTGACAAGGCACGGTGTTGATAGAAATCGGGAGGAGCATATGGCTTCAAAAGGGGAACAGAAGCCAACAGAACGTCCGTCCCAGATGACTACGGGCGAGTCTCAACATCTGGTAGATTTGCTTGAGGGCGACCAGTCGACGTACTGCTTATCGACAAGAAGTCAGATTGATAGAAATGAAAGCTGAAGGCCGAGTGACGCGTGTTGTCCGTTGCGAGATGCGGTCGAATGAAGGTGACAGCTGGAGCACGTTAATTGCCAATGGATGGCGGGACAGGTACCAAACTGTCGATCAATCCCCTGGATGAGCTAAATGATTAGCCCCAAAGGCAAGTTCTTCACTCGTGTGCGAGATGTATGGAGTCTGCAGTTTTGGCCACAACATGACCTTCTGATGAGGGCATTCGCGGCAGTGGCAAAGCCAGGGGAGACAATCTGCAGCAGTGAGCCGGTGGGGAGAAGACTAGTGGGCAGCTACCGGCGGCAGCTACACAAGCATCGAATTGAGATACAAAACAATAAATCAGCTATGAGCAGCGGGGAATCAATTGAGCCTATCTGAGAGAATGGATGATATTTCCAGAGGATTGCAGGTTCGTCGACCGGCCCTTGTTCTGTTCTTCGTGATGGGCGGCGGAGACCGCCACGGGCCCAGGGATTGGTTGGGGACTTTTTCCGGGGTTTGGGAGGTGGTCGAGACAAGCACTCTTTCCCGGCCATGAAACCATTCCACGACCTCCAAATCTCCAATTTACACCTCCATCGACTTGATGGATATACTTCCATTGGCACTTTGACACCCAATCTCCCTGACTTATCCTGATTCCCGTGTTGCTGCTCTGCGATGGAAACCCATCGGGGATGTTTCAGCATACCAAAACGTGCCATTACAGAGCATCCGCAGCGTCCGTGATGGTAAAGTGGCCCCCCAAATCCAATGGTATATTGGGCGGAGTACTAGCGATACCCAGATACCCAGTGGTACTTGCCACTGAGGGTTCCGGTGTGGTTTAGGGTGAATTGTGGCACTTGTTCACTACTACGGGCTGCAACTCAGGCTCGATTTGTGACGGTCTACCCCTTCTGTAGGCGCGCCAGTGCGCCTATCAGTCCACCCTGTCACCCAGTTTGTTTGGCCTAAAAGGCATGGATATTTTTTCCTCCCTCATCTCTCTCTCTGTCTGGTTCCAACCAGGAAGATGAAAGCTCTCCCCTACCACGCAAATGGCTGATGCGCGGAAGTATCGGTTGAGTGTGTGACTCTTCGGACACCGCATTGACTGCCCAGGGGGTCAGCCTCAGCCGACTGCCAGCCTGCCAGCCTGCCAGCCTGTCACTCTGTCTAGGAGGGACTAGACACCACTAACTCATTGCACTCTTACTTCCTATCACTGCAACTTCCCCCTCTCTCTGGCCGTCCAGATATCATCCAGTCGATAGTGCTCTTCCTCAGTGGGAATCAACCATTCTTCCCTACTATTTCATTTCACACCCAACCTCATCATTTCCCATACCTTTCTGTTGCGAGAACCCCCTGACGTACTCAACCGGATCACCACCAGAACCCCGTGTCGCTCCCGTCTTGTGCAGCCCTCAACCACTACCCCGCGGGACCTTGAGGCAGCCAAGACCAGCAAACTTCTGCCTTGTGACGATATAACAATATGACTGCGGAAGAGAGCAGCTCTGCCCCAAATGGAGATGAAAGGTAGACACTTTTCAGCCCTGAAACTCACTATGCTGGCCCCGCATTGGTTCCTGCCTAACCGTCTGTGGATTTTTAAAGCCTCCACAACGACCACCCGGACGACACTAGCCAGAGTTCTGATCTTGAATCAAGCACCTCACAGGCCCCTGAAGAACTCGCAGCCGAGCTCGACTATTTTAGAGGTCTTCTGGAACGGATCATGATCATTGTCCGCAGCGGAGATCAGGCGCGTGTTGCTCACTTGATCTCCATCATTCGTGCCAATCCCTCTGATACCGACATCTACGATCTGCTGAACAACGATCCTGCCATCAATGATATTCCCGAGGATGAAGATGACGAAAGCCCCAGGGAAGAGAACAATTAGAGTGCTACTCGAGTCATGTCTCCCATGAAGTTAAAATCGTGTTCGGCAGGGATTCGTGATAAACTCTATGGGCTATGAGACAGTTTCTCTTCGGGTTGACCCTGGTTGACCGCAGGATGCACTAATGGGGAGGAGAATGGTTGGGTGAAACATTCTGTCACTTAGAATCTGGTTTAGTCGACCACTGAGAAGAGAGAATCACCTGTCTATTCCTCGGAAGTATTCCCAGATGAAGTTGCGGCTTACAGTACCAGCGCACTATATCATTTTCCGAGGATGTGCCCCAGAGGATAACACCATGAGGAGGTTGTGTCTTGACTTTATTTCGCATACCACTAACTGGGTCGCTCACGGTGCCCATTCGGATGCACATGGACGCTAGCCCATGTGAAGACGATCAGGTTCACACTTCGACTCACTCGACTAAAAGACACAGTATGATTGTCACATTGCGTCATCTCCTGATACCACACACACGAGGTCGACACGATCAGCCTTAACGCTCGGTTTGACATGCATCAGAACACAGTCTTTCCAACAACAACAACAACAACAACAACAACAACAACAACAACAACAACAACAACAACGTCGGCTCGTAAGTGCCAGCGCCATGATCCATTTTCGACCGGTTCCCCTATGCCAAAGTACAGCGGTAGAACATGGGAATGCCACCTCCTACAACAGCAGGTAGACTCGAGCAAGTCGAACGCAAATCTGTTTCTGCCTCCTACCTAGGATAAACTTTCGATGCCAATAGAGCTCCCCAGGCATTGCGCGTGTGGACATAGCCCACCCGTACTAATAACTTTAACCACCAACGCCCTCCCTCTGACCACCATTCCGCCCAGTTGAACCCTCAAAATCTTTCCCCAATTCACAAATACCTCGTATCTCCAGGCGAGAACAACCTCTTATCACATGCCAAACATCCCCGCGGATGTTGCAACCCGCTCGTATATGTATACCGCCCAGGACCATGGCTCGGGAAAGTGTGGGTTACGACCGATCGGATCGGACGCCTTGACCCAAATCCATGGGTTGTCTGCTGCCTTTTGCCACTGCGTCTTCTGCTGCAACACTAACTGCCATCCTGGCTGGGACCAGCTGTTCTCGGATGTTTGTATATTCTTCCTCTTGGGTGTTGGCCTTGTTGTGAGGTCTCTAAGCGGCCTTGTGCGTCGTATCCCTCTCGTTGATACTGGGGATACTTCCGATGGACCTTCTCTCCCGGATTATTACCGTCATCAGGTGTGACGGATCATATCCGCACGTATACTTTGCAATAAAGCTAAAGCTAGCCGATTGAAATGAAGTCGAAAGGTCTGGGATAAGAATGCGGCCACTGGAAAAGAGGAGCTAGGCGCCCGTCGGCTTGCTCGCCTCTACGCAGAAGACTCTTGCACATACAGCCTTCATCTAACTACGAACGATCTGTCCTGTTAGAAGTTAGAGGATGACCTCCGAACACTACATAGTGGATTCGCCACGTCGGGATGGAATTCTACCCAGGGAATCTACGTTTACTCCCTCGCAGCTGGATTTGAACATGCAATCTTCGCGATTCTTTTGAAGGGCACAGACAGTCCACATTAACGCGTGATATCTATGGATGCTTTCTACTTTATCACACAACTCCTTAAGGCGTGCAGCGGCCGGTGAAGCGGGGATACAAGGAGCAGTCCCTGACGGTGTAGCGGGCACACAACCAGGCCAAGAAACGCTCGAGACCGAAACCGTAACCACCGTGGGGGGAGGTTCCGTACCTAAGAGATGTTAGTCAGACATATCAAAGTGGTGACAGGGAGAGGAGGGGGGGGGTAGAGGCAGGAAGACGTTGACATACTTGCGCTGATCAGTGTACCAGTAGTAGGGAGAGGGGTCCATGCCCTCGTGCTTGTAGGCGGCCATCAGCTCATCATAGTCGTCCATTCTCATACTACCACCAACGATCTCACCGACACCGGGCATCAGGACATCGACACTCTCGGTGACTCGGCGATCCTGCTCGTCCTTCTTCATGTAGAAGGCCTTGATCTCGGCGGGGAAGTGGGTCAGGAAGATGGGCTGGTTGATGATGTCGGTCATTTTGCGCTCGGCGGCCTCAGCGATATCATCGCCGAACTCGTGGGGCTTGCCCTCCTCGTTGGGGATGTCGTGCTCACGGAGCCACTCAATAGCATCGGAGTAGCGCATGCGCTTGAAAGGACGGCTGGGGGGCTTGAAGTCGGGGTTGAGCTTCTCGATGAGTGTCTTGGTGGCAGGATCGGCTAGCAAGATCTCGATGACACGGCAAATCATGTGCTCCAGATGATCCAGGAGATCGGTGAAGGTGATGAAGTCCAGCTCCGCCTCAATGTGAGTGTACTCGGACAAGTGACGACGAGTGAGGGACTTCTCAGCGCGGAAAGAGGGGCAAACACAGAAGACATCGCCGAGCGAGGGGAGACAGGTCTCCAGGTAGAGTTGGGACGACTGGGTCAGGTAGGCGTCTTCCCCGTAGTAGTCGAACTTGAAAAGAGTGCTTCCACCCTCCACCTGGGTCTGCACCATGGCGGGAGGAGTGACCTCCAGCATGCGCTTCTCTTCGTAGGTCTGGCGGAAAGCCCGCAGGGTGGCAGCGCGCACCTTCATCACCGAGGAAATGGTCTCACCGCGGAGAACCAGATGACGGTTGTCGTAGAGGGTCTGGGGATCGGCGTCAGGGGCGACACGGTTGGAGATGGCATCCTTGTCACCAGCAGCACGGCCGATGATGGTGAAGAAGTCCGCGTGGAGCTCGCGGTTGTCGGGAGCGTGTTGCTTCGGGGGCACAGCACGCATCTCACCGTGGATGGCAATGGAGGTTTCGAGAGTGAGAGTCATGGCGTCGTACGTCTTGACGAGCTGACCGGTCAGAACACACTGAAGGTAGCCGGAACCATCGGTCAGGGTAAGGAAGATAACGTCCTTCTGGGGGCGGAAGCGGTGGACACGTCCAACAACGCGGACACGAGTACCAGGGCCCTCGGATTCGGGAGATCCCAACTTGACGACGGCGGGGTCGGTTTCATCGAGGCGGATCTTGACGGGCTTGGGAAGGGAGGTATCTTCCTTGATGACGACCTTCTTGGCTTCCTCCAGGATGACCTGGCGCTTCTCAGCCTCTTGCTTCTCGCGGATTGCCAGCTCTTGTTCCTTGGCGGCCTTTCTCTTGCGCTGCTCGTAAAGGTTGGTGGCCTTCTTGACGGCCGACTTGGTGGCGGGCTTCCACTCGAGCTTGTCGGCACCCTCCTCGGCGGGCTCGGTCTGGGACTTGCGGGTCAGGTATTGGTTTCCTTCGGAGGGAGGGTGCTGTGTGAAAGCGTGGACAAGAGTCTTGTAAGGAGCGGATTCGGTGCCGGTCGCGGTCGACTCGTCCCGGCCGACATCCTCGTCGATATAGATGGTGGCCATTGTGTTGGTCCTCTTGCAAGGTATTGTGGTTTGAGGGTATTGAGTCTATGTTCTAACCAGGGAGCATTGTGATCAGTGGATATCCATTTGGAGACGTGCATGTGAGTCACACACACCTCCTGCCTTATCAGGGGCGACTGGAGTGGAGGACAGGGGTATGATAAAAGTACGGAACTTACATCTTAACCAATCGGTCAGACAAGGAAATGCTACCACAGCAAGTCCCGTGTGAAGGTGAGGTGAGGTTGTCCGAATCGCACAGTGCGGAAAGACTGTTCTCTCTTGCGGAGGGGTAAATTTCTGGATTCCGCCCAATATCCCCGCGTGTGCCTCAGGCAGAGATGGCTTTAAGGCCACCGGGCAGTACTGACGGAACACGCATCCGGTCGTCCCATCAGTCGGTGCGTCATGCCTCAACCCTTCGTAGTTAAAAGCAGAGCATTTTCGGTAGGCTACTCCATATAGGACAACACAAGACATAACTAGTATTCTCTTGATAAAGAGCGTGAGTGTGCAGAATGTCGTTCCCTGCGGGGAAATATGAGTATAATAGGCACTCGTCCTAGACCGCCTCAGTCGCCTCGCCCTGCACTTCTGGTCGCTTGCCATTGAAATTCGCACGGATTACGGTATCCTTTGAAGTAGAGCCACTTTTCCCGTCACTTGAGATGACTGAGAGCACTTAGCTCCAATCTGCCATCGATATGCTCTCCCCCAGATACCACGAATGTGATCTGTCTGACTGTCTGGCTGCCTGTCTGCCTAAGGCACTGACCAAGTAGTGGATGCTTCTGCAGCCGGACCGGATCAAGATGAGTTCCGTGCAATATCCCGAAAATCCTCTCTCCGGTCCAGGAACACCCCACCGTCAGACGGTCTGTGGCTGGTTGACACGCCCCCCATTACCCAATGTGGATAGTGACTACCGATTCCACGGTAACTGATCAGAGGTCTGAATGACTGATCGCGCGCGAGCAGAAGAAAAATAACGTCTGTGAAGGTGATGCATCTTATCCGGATGGAAGACAAAAGAGCGCGTCGCGGGAGGAGTGTCGACCCTCTCTGTTAGGGGCTATCTATGCGCTCGCTTCACATCAAAAAGAAGATCAACAAAAATAATCTCATTCCATTCAGATCCTGGACGCGCGAGGCTAGTGGTCAAAGTCCGCCTGAGACTTGGCTGACAGACACGAAGACGCGGTTGAGACTTGAATCAAACTACTCGATATACCTCTCAAGAAAGAGGTAATGTCATGGCTATGGATACGATACTATTATCATGAAGTGTTGATCCTAGACGCTGGTCCCAGAGCCTTGCCGGCCAAGCAAAAAAAAGACTGTTTCAGACAATCTGGTTGACAGGCAGATGGTTGGATCATTCGTTCGATGGGGTCCTTTTCCCCATCTTTGCTTCAAAACTACGGATCTACTAATCAACTCTCACTCCACAGGGGAAAAGAAGATTATCTGCCACTTCTAAAATTATCGACACCTTCAAAACTTATTATGATGGCTCAATCGACCTTAGCTTTGCCTGAGGAATTTCCCTCACCCCCTTTTGCTTTGGTCCCGTTCGACAAAGACTGCCTAGTTTAATTTCCCCATATCATCGGTCACATACCTGTCCCCTCTCATTCCTTGCTTACATGATCCTCTCTTTGTGTGGTTACGGTTGCTCTTTCTCGCCTTTCTGACGCTTCGTGTTTCTACCCGGAAATTGTCGGCGTTGACCAATTTCATTTGTTTTAACCCAGTTATTCATTTGTTTTTCAAAGTCTTACCTTTTTGAGTTGAATTTTCTACTGTCTTTTCTTCAGACATTCTTCCTTGAGCCAGGTGTGAGAGGGCAGCAGCCTTGCGAAAGTCCCAGCAAATCGCTCAATAATATCAAGGTATTATCTTTCTCGACGGACAGTCTATCGCTCTATCTCTCACACGCCCCCCTTTTCCCCCTTCCTACCAGGGGTCCCCTTTTGCGTACCTTATTTTTATTTTATTTTTTTATTTTTCTTACTCCATCGGACCTCTTTTCCTTCTGAACTTGAATTGGCAACTATTAGTCTGGCTTTTGTTTATCATTTCTTTCAATTACTTTTGTTCTTTGCAATCATCCTCCTCTCTCTCTCTCCACAGTCAATTTCCACTTATCCCTTTTGAGCTCAACTATTGGTGCCTTTGGCAGACCTTCTTTGTCACCATTTGAAACTCTAGCAATCTGGCACTTTACGCAGGGTTCGCTGGATTATTCCTTTCATTCACTTCTTGATGTCGGTTTTTTGACTTCGGCTTCTCATTTGACAGACCCATAGCACATTTTCACTATTGTTCACCTGTTTGATCGTCATTACAATTTTGGTTGAACTGCTGTTCGTCCACTTTCTTTCTTCCTGGTGCCCCTGTTCCAGTCTCCTGGATCTCGGCCTTCTTTACCCGCAAACTTAACCCACCCCCCCTAAACTCAACTAAACCATCACAGGTTTGTCTCCGTTCCACCAGCCCATCCGCTCATTGTCCATGCACATTCCAATTGACTACTGGGATCCCTTCTAGACACGTCTCCGTTGGAAGAGGACTTCTGCCCCGTGCTGTGTCCTTATTCTTATTACTTTCATTCCTCAATCGCCTTACTCTCATTCTGGCCTCTTGAGCCTCTCTTCTTGTCCTTATTCCCCCCCCTACTCTTTCTGGGGGTGATCTTCAGGCCCGGCTTTTTTCCCTCTCCCCTGGCCATTCTTACCGTGTCAATTGCATCGTACGTCCTCCCTCCCTTTGGCCCTTGGCTGGGTGACATCAACCATCCCATCTCCGACTACTCACCCCCGTTCTCTTTTTGTTTCTCTAGGGGACTCTCGTGTCCAGTCGCTCTCTTCTCTCGCCATGCAAACCTCCGATGCGAGCATCCCGAGTCGTCTGATTCCCTCCAAGTTCTCTCATCTCAACGCGGACAACACGGGCTTCTCCCACGGTGCATACAATTCCAACAATATTCCCTTGCAGGGTCTATCGGACCGGAACGCTCGTCGTGCCAATATTCCTGCCATTAACACCTCAGCTCCGATTTCGGACACCATGGGTTCCGCGGGGACCGCGTTCGACATGAACTTCACTCCCCTCCTACCGTCTCAGCTGCTACTTGGTAGTCCTTTCCAACCCGGCACCCCATCTGCGTTTGCCTCGCCTCAATTCGCCAACTTTGGAGGCTTTCCTCAAGTCAATGGTCCCACACATGCACAGAATCAGAGCCACCCTCTCGCAAGTCCGACTCAGCCTTCACAGAATCATGGTCTTTACTCCGGCATGTTGTCGCCAGATGGCATGGGTAACTCCCAGATGCTAGGAGCTCCGCAGTCTCCAGTAGGAGGCTTGAGCGGGTTGGGTAACGCCGTGTTTGGCGCTCATGCCGCCTCGGTAACCCCTGGTATGCTTTCTGGAACGAGCCGTACTGTTTACTTGGGGAATATCCCTGCCGAAACTTCTGCGGAAGAGATCTTGAACCATGTGCGGAGCGGTCAGATTGAATCCGTTCGCTTGCTTCCCGACAAGAACTGCGCATTTATCTCTTTCCTGGACAGTAACTCCGCGACACATTTTCACTCGGACGCTATCCTGAAGAAGCTCGCCATCAAGGGTAACGATATCAAGGTTGGATGGGGAAAGCCTTCGCAAGTACCTACATCAGTGGCGCTTGCAGTGCAACAATCTGGCGCATCGCGGAATGTTTACCTGGGCAATCTTCCCGAGGAGATGGCAGAAGAAGAGCTTCGGGAGGAACTTGGCAAGTTCGGTCTCATCGACACTGTCAAGATTGTCAAAGAGAAGGCGATTGGTTTTGTCCACTTCCTGTCGATCAGTAACGCTATGAAGGCTGTCTCACAATTACCTCAGGAGGCCAAGTGGCAGGCCCCCCGGCGTGTCTTCTACGGTAAAGACCGATGTGCATACGTCTCAAAGACCCAGCAGCAGAACGCCGCCCAATTCTTGGGCATTGCTCCAGGATACGCTCATATTCTTAACTCGGCAGACCGTGACCTGATCACGAATGCGCTCGCTCAACAGTCTGTTGCCGCCGCAGCCGTGGCTACCACAGCTGGTGGCGTGAACAACCTCGGTAATCGCACTATCTACCTGGGCAACATCCACCCTGAAACCACAATTGAGGAAATCTGTAATGTCGTACGTGGTGGACTTCTTCACCACATTCGTTATATTCCGGACAAGCACATCTGCTTTGTCACCTTTATTGACCCGACCTCGGCGGCTTCGTTCTATGCCTTGAGCAATCTTCAGGGCCTCATGATCCATAACCGTCGTTTGAAGATCGGATGGGGTAAACACTCGGGACCCCTCCCCCCAGCCATTGCTCTCGCTGTGAGCGGAGGTGCTTCGCGGAATGTTTATGTTGGAAACCTGGACGAGACCTGGTCGGAAGAACGTCTGCGTCAGGACTTTTCGGAATACGGAGAGATTGAGCTTGTTAACACATTGCGCGAGAAGAGCTGCGCTTTCGTCAACTTCACTAACATCGCCAATGCCATCAAAGCGATCGAGGGAATGCGAAACCGGGACGAGTACAAGCGGTTTAAGATCAACTTTGGCAAGGATCGGTGTGGAAACCCTCCGCGTCAGGCTGGTAATGGTGGCCAGCAAGGCCGTAACGGTTCAGGAATGGAAGGCACACAATCCCCCTCTCCGGCCTTGAACGGTTATCAGCAGAACCTGAGCCAGTCCGGCTCTGGATCCAGCCCAACTCATCCCGCTCTATCACCTGCCCCTGGGTCCACTGGCTCTCAGAATGGACACCCCGGCAGACACCCTTTGCAGCAAGTCTCCTCGCCGTCGGGTATTCTTAATGTCGGAGCCAACAATCCACTGACAATGTATCTCAATCAAATGTCAGCTCAGCAATCTCAGGAGCAGGAGAACCGGCTGAATGATCCGATGACCCTCGCTGCGCTCCAGTCTCATTCCCAAGCCCCTCAGCAGCAAAGTCTCTACAACACAGCAAACACTGGCGAGCTCGGCAACGGGAGTATCGAAGCTCCTTTACATCAGCACAAGCCTTCCATCAACGGGTTTCTGAATGTGACAAATGGTTCATCGGGACCGGGTCACCATTCAACTGCCAGCACGGGTGGCTTGAGTGTACCTCGCGCACAGCACTCTCGAGCTGTCAGCCTGCCTTCATTCTCTCAAGAGCCTTTTGGGCATATTTCAAGCCAGGCTGGACCACCTCGTTCGGGAATGGCTCATCAGCCTCAAAGCAGCTTCTCTAGTTTCTCATCCGCTCTTGGGGGCCTCAAGCACGCAGGCTTCGGATTGGCAATCCAGAACGAAAGCTCGCTTCCTGGTTGGGCTGAAGAGGAGATTGGAGCCAAATGATTGCTGCGACGAATATCTCTTTTCTAAAATCACTTGGGTGGTTTCAAAATTTCATGCCCCCATTTTGGCATCTCGCCATTACCTTCAGTGTCACCATTTTTGATCCCTTTCTCTGTATTGGCTTGTCGCCCCTTGTGGTTTTTCACCTTCTCTAATTGTCTAAATGTTTCGTTTCTTGACCACACCACTTTACACCGTTTAATTCCCTCGTTTCTTCATATACCAACACTTGTATTGCTAGCTGGGTATGATTCTTCTTCTTCTTCTTCTTCTTGATCTTCTTTTTCATTTGCCCCTTCTTTCCTTCTATTTCCCTTCTCTGCTTCTCTTCTTTTGGCTACTTACATTATTTTATTGGATCTGCATTTGGCTACGAAAGCGGGCGGGATCTCGGCTGCACCGCAGATCGGTTGGCTTCGGTCTGTTCTTTATGTTTCAAGCTGCCCATTTGCATATGTGATGCCATTCGACGGAACTTGATCCAGAGCACACAGCTCCCCCAGTTGCTTTCTAATAACGACAAGGGTTATATAGCAGGCGGAGGTAATTGATACTGGATAACGATAGCGCTTACCACCATCAAACAACATAGGAGAGACGAGGAGGGTTATCCTCAAGAGCAAAGAAAATGACAACGCCTGGTTAATATGTGTAAGGCTGCAAAGGTGCAAGTAATGCGGATCGTACAGTACTGTTTCCACCCACTATTGGGGGTAATTTGTTGATGGTTTGCCCGGCTTGGTAGCATGGAAAAAACATATATAGTCACGTGATGATAAGACCGGCCAGATAGCGCTAACCTGAATAGGGATTACCATGATCGAACATCCCAAGCAGCATCCATCATAGCTTTGACTTCGCCTTCATCAGTAGCCGTGTAAATCCCACCTTCACAGCCTTCTTGCTACTACCTCAGGATGTCTCTGCCCCCGGAGCAAATTAATATCAAGCGGCGTCGCGAAGAAGAGCCCGTCGACACATTATGTGAGAAGGACCCTTGCTTGATTGCTTTTTTCCCCAACCATTCATTGCATAAGAAGCCGTTTCCTCAGGTTTCTGACCTGGCGACAATCTCGTCTATCTAAATTCCAATACTACGGCCCTTTTCTGCTTCACCCAGAACTAGAACTGACTCACCTCAACAGATATCCAATCAGAACTTCATCAAACCAAACGAAGGTTTACAGACTTTGTTTTCCAACGAGTCCAGGTCAAGGGCCATGGTCCCAAGGGCACTACTAGCGGAACATCCTCCAGTCCACCGCCCCTGGCGTCCGGGCAGCAACGGGTGATCCGCACTCCACGGTCCGTGAGCAGTGGTCTGTTCCCTTCGAGCACCGCTGCGGGGGACGGTGGTGTCCCCTTGGTGCGGGCGACATCGCCCGGGGCGGAATTCCGCGAGGAGCGCCGCCTCGCCGCCGCACGGCGGGAGCACGACGAGAAGCTGAAGCGAGCGTTGCACTCATCGCCGGCCGGCAGTCGCTCGCCGGCCCTCGACAGTGGTGCCGCTGGGCCCACCGTCGCCGCCTCCAGTGGGCACGAGAGTCCCGCTTCCTCGTCATCCGCAGCTGCCTCGCAGCAGTCGCTGCGGCGGTTCCAGATCTCCCGGTCCAGCACCCCGATCAACACTACCCTCCGGGGGACGGGTGCGGGGGTGCAGAAGCGGAAAGGGGACGGGCCCGTCGCGATTCTGGTGGAAAAGCTGAAGCGCAAGCCCCATTCGAGGCAGGCGTCCTTGGTGGCGGATGCGGTTGCTGGTGCTGAAGGGTTGGATGGGATCTCGAGTTCGGGCTCTGGTGCTGGTGGGGCGGAGGAAGCCGTTCGACCGCGCAAGCGGCCCGTGGTGAACCAGGCGGAAAGGAAATGGAGAGAAGAGCGCAAGAGCGCCATCTCGGCTGCCAAGCAGCATATCTCCCAGGTTCTGGATCAGGAATCCCAGGCTTCTCACCAGAGCACCTGGGAGGATCAGTCGGAGCGACTCGCAAAGGAGCTCGAACAGGTGGCCCTGGAGTTGGATGCGGAGATGGAAGTCGACATGCAGCATGCGGGGCCGTATAGCCCCCAGAGCAACATTGGGTCCTCGGCTTTTGGAGGCGGGCAGCCGTCGCCGTCTCATTCGGTGGGAATGCCCAAGCTGCCCCTGAAGTACCAACCGCGGACGCCCAATAAACATCGCCCTACGCAAAAGCCCCGGGAGGGCAGCGCTGTACAGGATCCTCACTCGGCCGCAACGGTGACCGACGCCCTGCCTGCGGAGCAGGATGACGACGAGGAGAGCGACGGCGAATATGTCTACGATACGTACATTCGAAAGCCGCTTCCAGTTAGTGGCATGCTTACGGACCCGCTAGCCAACCTGGAATTGGACCATGATGCCTGGTTCAAGCAGCACGGCATCGATATGACTCGTCAGGACATTGGGGTTATTGTCATTACGCAAGAGGACGAAGAATACTGGGAGAATTTCGCTGAGGAAGAGGAGGATGAAGAACGGTGGGACAGCGAAGATGCAGACTCGAATGGTAAGTCCAAGCGCAAGGTCCCGTCTGGTTGTGAAGACAGGGTGAAGCGAAGGATGAAGGATGAAGGATTGAAGGGCTAACGGGCATGGCACGACACAGCTGAGAATAATCCCGCAAATGATTATCCGGATGAAGAATTGTCGTGGGACGATGAGGACGAGGACGTCACGGCTATCTACAGTAAATACCGAATTCATGCGCGGTCTGATGACGAGGAATTTGACTTCGACGACTCCGGCAGCGAAGGGCGCCGTCGATTTGACTATGGATTCCGGTCACACGTGGAGTCGGATGAGGAAAGCTGGTGAAGAAAGATTCGAATAAGGTCTGTGGGACTGAGCTCAAAAAGCGGGAAGGAATTATTCACAAGTCGAAGAAGGCAGCCGAGACTAGCTGGGGTGGCTGCGTCTGCAGAACGAAAAGGCTGCCTGGTTTGGTAAAGGACGGTCGATGCACGGTACTTTGGTGCTGGGTGCAGTGCTGCAGGTCGCAGGAGGAACCGACAACGACCACGGAGAAGAGAAAATGATACACCTAACCAAAGAAAGACCTGTTCCTTGATAACGAGTTTTGGTTATGCGCGCGCGCGGACGAGAGGCAAGATAGCTCCAAGGAAGATTCAGTCTACGAGCCAACGCATCCATGCGTCGCCAAACTGGCAGCGGCCTTTCTGCAGAATCCGCAGCCAGTGTTGTCAAGCTCAATCGGCGAAGGGAAAAAAAAAAGGAAAGACAGATCACGATAGCAACAATCTGCAGGCTTTGTTCCGGTGCTAACTTAGCATCTATTCGTTCACTTGCAAATCAGCCAGCCAGCCAGCCAGCCAGCCAGCCAGTCTCATCCAGTCAGCCCTGCGATGCGTCCCGAAGAGGAAACAGACAAGATGCTGGAGATTGTGCAGCAAAACTATTCATCCCATGAACAGCCAGCTATCAGTTACCCGAATTAGATTGAATATCGTATTGGCCGATGATCGTGTCTCGAAAGGAAGCGAAGGGAAAGACAGACAAGACAATCAAATAGATTGGATTTGATGCAGACCGAATGGAATGGAAATGGTTGATTGACTGAGTGAATTTGAATGATTGAATGATTTGAATGATTGAACGATTGACAGAACGAATGGGCCCCCAAGAAGATGATGCGGGGTAACTTGGACGACAATCCCCAACCCTTCCATCCATCCATCCATCCTTTCCTTTTCTCATCGGATCCTTCTCTGTTCACCCCTCAACAATAGTATTCTCCATCATAACAACAAGCGAAGGATGGATAGCTTACCCGCTTACTACACCCGAATCATCCCATGATACTTGCACATGCACAATCTCATCATCGTTGCTCCATCCCAATCCTATTCTTTCCTGAGCGTGAGGATCCATGCACGATCGCCTTGTGGTCGGCAAGAGGTCTTTGTTTCAATCGAGAGTTCCTTGGCCTGTTGTTCCTTTCCTTATGCTTCTGCCTTTTTTTTTCTTTCCCTGCCTCTTTCTTTTTTACTTTTTCGTCTTCCATTCCAGGTATCGATTATCTATGGGGCCGTAGTCAGAACTCCATCGTCTAGTCTCTATCAACTCATTCGCCCGAGATCCACAGACACCGCTGTAACCTATGTATGGTATACTACCTACGCCCACTCGTTCGTCCACTGTAAGAGGTTCATCTTATGTAAAACGGCTCTTGATACTCAATATGATTGAGTCATCGTCATCATCGTCACCATCGTCATCATCGTCATCATCATCATCATCACCACCATCCACAACAACCATATCGCATCCATGCCTCCAGCAACCAACTCCCGATGATCTTTCTATCCCCCATGCCCAACCGTAGCGAAGCGAACATCACCGATCATTCCCGCGGGGATATTGTCGATGTCAATCTTGCAATCCAATCCAGAAAATAAAGGACCTCGATCAGCATGGCCTCCTACTACAAACCGCCAAACCGCCAAACCGCCAAACCGCCAAACCACCTCAAATCCCCACAGATCCCTCTCGCTTCCGCTCAATCAATCAAAAAGTCCCCATGAAGTTTGTAGACATTCTCTTTTCTTTTCCCTTCCTTTCCGCACCTACTCTTCCTTTGGCTACTGCGTCAGGTCCCAGTCTAGCGAGAAAGGGGGGGGGCTGTGCAGTGCATTGAACATAATAATAAGCAAGTGCTGAGTAGTTAGTGAGCATGCATAACATGCAAAGCAAGGCCTGAACTAATATCATGCTAACGACTTGCGATTAAGCCTATTATGGAGGTACAATATAAATTATTGATATACTATAGAATGTACAATATTGTGTACGGTACAACGCTCACAACACACCATGCAAGATGCAATATGCAATTATGCTTTCGCTTCGCGTCCTTATTGTCTTGCACTCAATTATGGTTAACCTGTGTAGCTTGGCTTAGCTAGCTAGGTGGTTCCCTTTGGAATCAGCGGGCTTCCTCTTGTATTGTTCCTCTGAGCCTCCAGTGCAGCTGTAGATTATCATACATGGTCAGGAGGTAACTAAGAGGGATAGGTCTACTGGAGTATACTAGAGTTGGAACCCAGGTGAAGTACGTGGTAGATAGTCCTTTTCCCCTGTTGGGATGGTCGGAGTACTCTGGGAATGTAAGCGAGGTGAGTTATTTGTCATGCTTCAGCCGAAGCCAACGTATCATTGTTATACATCATATCAGATCATCTTTCAAAAGACCTTTCCACTTCACACACACACCGTCTTGTGCATGACTAATTCGGTAACAAGTCTTCTTGTATTGCTTTACCTGAGTACCCGTTGTTACCAGCCTGACACGTATAGTACCCGTACTGTACACAACGTTACTCTCCGTACCTCCCTGTCAACGGACGATCTCGGATTTCGGAGGTAACTTATGGTGCGATGTAGTCGGCGACATAGGCACGAAAAGAGTTAAATTGGTACCCACAAGGGTATCATGGTAGAATTCTTCCACTTCAGATAAATCCTCACGGATAGATTGAACGAGACATCCGCCATCTAGACAAGAATGGTAGGTCCATCTAAATGGTATTTGGTAGGTCTGGCCAGACAGAGAGGGAGGTAAACAGGTGGTATGCCTCCGCATATGAGAAAGCAGCAAACAAGTGTAAATCGACGAGTTCCTCCCACAAGCCCAGTGCGTTTTATGCATGCTCATAACGACAAGAAAGCAGACATCCTCCCAGGCAAAAATCAAGACATGCTAAAGGTGACTTTCAAGTGGCAAATAACGAGCGTAAGAAAAGACAAAGAGAATCAAGAAAATAAGACAGAGGAAAGAAAAATATAATAATAACGTAGAGGTATCTTCGGGGTCGGCCGTGAAACAAAGATGTGTTCGGTAGCGGTGGACTAGGAGTAGGTAAGAAGAGAGGGGGGAGAGAGAGAGAGAACACGCGCTGATGAGCGCAGGAGGCAAAGAAATGACTCGACCACCAGGCGGATGCTGATGAAGCTATCCGAAAACAGGATTATCTACCTCGCAATTCGTCGTCTGCGCACCGTTTCTTTGTCCTCGCGCATCCATGGATACCAGGTCCCTACCCACTCAATAACTCCAAATTTCGGAGCCCCCGAGTCGGCAACTCCCGCCCCCTCCCGCAGAAAGTCGCCGTCACGCATGCGGCGCTGCTCCCGTAATGTGGGACACTTCTTCTCTTTGATGAAGCGGTAAAATTTGCATTGGATTCCTTGGAACCCTCGTCGCTGCCGATCGGGGAACTGCCTGTTGAAGCTTTCACGGACCTCCTTCCATTCTTGGCCGAGGTCCACACGGTGGTACCAGATGAAATACATCTCTTCTTCTTCGTATTTGGGTCGGGGAGGCCGCCGTCGCTCCGCAGCATTGCTGGAGCTGCTAGATACCGAATCGTATCGATCACGAGAGTAAGGATCCGGGGAGGATTCCACCGATCGTGTCCGGTAGGGCAGGTATCCCTGGTCCTGCGAGTCCTCCCGATAAGGATGGTGGCTCTCTGAGTAGGAAGTATAGAAATACTGATTCGGACTGGGCGGGTATAAGGGCGAGCCGTGCTGGCTATATTGTGACCGAGTACTGGTAGTTTCGCTTTCTGCGGATGGATTCAGTAGGGAATCAATGGCCATGCGGCTCTGACGAGACGAGGCAGGCAAGTAGCTCGCCCGGTGCTGCTCGTGAATGGCCTGCATTTTCGACTTCGTTGGCGTTTGTGACGAATTTCCTCGAAGATGGTTGTCTTGCACAAGTACACAAGATTCAGCGTAGAATACTATGATGGATCAAGGCGAGCCACAGTGGGGAAAGTACCGGGCACCACTGATAAGAAAGCAAGCAAGGAAGCAGATGCAAGCTCAGATTGAACTCGCACCTTTTGTGTAGGAAAAAGACGGGGTAGCAACAATAATGAGGAAGGAACCACCAGGGACTCGACTTGAATATCAGCAGGCAAGATGATATCTCAAATAGTAGAGAAACCAGTGCAGTCAAGAAGACTCGAGAGACGGGGAACCAAACGAAGAAGAGAGGAGAGAGAAGAATAAGAATGATCGAAATGAAATTGGAGCACGGAAGATCGAAGCCACCCAAATGTGATAGATAGTAGGGGTTTAGTTTCCGCAATAAAGGCCAAAGGTAGTTCCTTTTTCCTCTCCACGGGGAGCGAAGTAGAGTGCCTGGGCTCTAGGCGGATCAATGACGTGGGAAGACAGAAAGAAGAAATGTCAAAGTAAAAAGAGGAGCTGTGCAAGATGGAAATCCTTCGGGCCAGCCTTCCTCCTTAAAGCATTACCAACGCCGCACGAGACTTCCGGTTGGATTTCCGGTTGAGGGCAATGGCGACCAAGGGTCCCGGTTAGTGGTGTTTAGTTGTGCTGACCCATGCAGCGGTACCAGAGCCCTGGGACGGACTGGCCTGTGATAGAGGCCGACGGTGACTGCGCCCCCGGTGTCTTCGTGGGGGAGGGGGGATTGTATGTCGCTTCTATGGCGGGTAAATGAGGTTGACCGGAGTGATGCGTAGCGCCAGCAGCAGCAGCAGGAGCAGGGGTGGGTGGTAGCGTGGTGGTAATGGGTGGGTGGGTGGGAGGGTGGTGCGTCGTTTGGTAACGGGGACGAGAGGGGTCGAGGCGAGGCAAATGCAAGAGGCGAAAAGAGCCTTGGGGTGATGATTATTGTGGTGATGGTGGTGGTGATGGTGATGGTGGTAGTATCAGTAGTACTTAGTAGAAATTGTTGTCTGGTGATGTTGATGCTTTTCTCTTTTCGTACCTTCCACTTCTAGTACTTCACCTCCGCGGGGAGGCCCTCTTTAAGAGTTATATACTGTACAGAACTCGCCCCCAGATAGATTTGAAAAGAATAAACTTATCAAGTCAGCGGAGATAATGCCCTTGAAAACAGAGAAATTATGATTGAAAGAGGACAAATTCATTCCTTTGTCCCCCCCCCAAAAAAAATAGGAAAAGAGAAATTAAAAGAAAGGAAAAAAGACAAGACAGAAAAAAAAACAATTCCCCAGCGTAGAGCTTGTTTCTTATATGCAAGGATGTTTAGAAATGTTCATTCAGTCATTTTGAAGGATTTGCCACTTTTCTCCACGACAAATGGAGCCTCCGCAAGTTCTAAACGGTAAGAAGTGTAATACTGATAATAACAATAATAACAATATTAATATTAACAATAATCTTGCTGATGTGGATGTCATGGACGGATGGAACAGTTCGGGGAGTGGAGATCATCCAAGGATCACGTTGGCAGGCAAGCAGGACAGACGTGCAGTTCATGCTGGAACAAATCAGTATTCGTGTACTGACTTACATGGACTAGTCCCCGTTGGACCGGGTAATTACATTGCGGCTACTGTATTTTAAAAGTTTTCCTTTTTTTTTTTTATTCGTTTTCTGTTTTAAAATGACTATTCTTCGAGCGAGGGATGGATGAAGGGGGAAATACCTGGGCTGATAGTAGAAAGGAAAACCAATGGATATGTTTATTTATCTTGAATTCCATTCGATCGAATCTATTGTTACCCACCCCCTCCGAGACGACGGATCCACTGACATTGAATGGAAGCAAGCCAGCCTAGTGTTAGTTCATGCATCCTGCTCCATCATATCGAGAATCAAAGATGTGACCCCCTTTCCCCGACAGCATTAAAGGAGCCGCAAGAAGGAGCTTTGACTGAAGCAAAAGACCGACGGTGACTTCGGTTGGAGGGAATATTGACGCAGGAGATTAGATTTCTTAAGTCAGTGCCGCGACAAACGAATCAATCAATGATGGTTCTTAGTGCGATGGAGTGATCAGTTGGACCCGTGTTCCGATGATGGACTAAGCTCCGCGGGTCCAAGTCAATCAATCAATCAATCAGTTTCCGAACTCGCACGGTCGTCTCGATGCTCATCATCCAGGGTTGACGGAATGCCGGATGACTCCCAGGATCACCCCCAAAACATCCAGGCTGGAGCTTGAGGGTTGGTTGACCCCATCTGCATGCGCAGCGGGGGAACAGAGGATAGAATCAGACAATCAAAAGAAAAAAAAAAAAAGACTAAGGAACGGACGGATCTATCCTCGTCCTTGCACGGACTCTCCCTCTCGCGCGCGAGGCCATGCAGTCATGAAGGATGTCTTTCGAAAGTTCTAATTCAGGGGACCGTACGGTTTTCTCGCCTACCTACCGATCGATCGGCCTATTGGGGTTATGACAAATACTCGATGCGACTGATGAGTAACTAGTCAAACTGGAGTATACTTGCACGATCCCAACAGTTGACATAGCAAGCGATCATAATGAGATTCCGTAGACATAGTGAGCTATGTCTGATTGTAAATGACATACCGACTTCTTTGCTCTTCCGTGAAACAACGTAACATCCGATGCTCATGGATAAGTTTTCCTGGGCTATCGACTCGGAAGGCCAAGTCAGTCAATATGTTCGTGTTGAGATAGGAATTCAAAGCCTTCCCTTCCTCTCTCTTCCATCTGTCTTCCTCCGTCAGAGATCCGACCATGAAGAATGTGTCATGCTTGTCGTATTGTTCATTCCGGCAGCAAGGGCTCGTATTTGGTTCCCCACCAGCATTCCTCCTGTACATGAAAAAGGATGCGGACGTATTAAGTCCATACAAGTCGCCTTAGTGTCTCTCAACCAGCATCATACAGTCAAAAATGTAGACAAGAAAGGGGCGGGGGGGAAGATTTGCTCGAGGGCTCATGTAACTCATGTAACTCATGTATAACCTGATGAATGTAAATCAACATGAAATTAGGTCCAAGAACTTAACCAGTTGATGACGATGACGCGGTAAAATTACGCCCGCCCGCCTACCCTGCAGCCCTGCCATTGCAGGGGAAGATTCAAGGCAAATACGGAGCTGATAGGTCCGTTCCATGGCTGCAAGACGGGTGGACCGAAACGAAGCATTGCAGGGTTCAAAAGTCAGCCACGGGCGAAAGAGGAAGGCCAAAAGGGAAAAAAAAAATCAAATCAACAAGACTAGAGGAACATCAGACGACACCGGACCTGCTTGGATGGCCGGCTCGTTTGCTCCTCCTCCGGTGCAGTGTGGCACTGGGGGGGTGTGGATTCATCTTCATCTGCTGCTCCTGTAAAGTAGATTGCAAGCGGTGGAGCCGTGAATTGCTAACTAGTCAGGGAATTAATCAGTTCAATGTTCGTCCCGAAGTCCCCGACATCTACTCTAAATTAAATCCGTCATCTCTGGGGTTTCAACCGGGTCTCGACCCATCTAGGAGCAAATGAGAGTGAATGAAGAAATACATTTCTTCCAACTGGGAAAGAGACTGGCTCGGTTAGTAGTAGTGCACCGGGAACACGTTCGGTGGCAGGAAATAATCCGACAGCTAGTCGTAGAAAGGGAGAGGAAGAAAAGAAAAATCAGGAATACAAAGGAGGCCTCTGAAGTAGCATGCAGAACTGCCCTTTACCCGTGCTCCGAAAGTTATAGGGCAAAACAGGAATAAAAGGCAGCCGAAGCGGTATGATTCTCCAATCAACTATATTAAACAGATAACAAGAAAAGAAATAAACACAGAAAAAGGTAAAGGGTCGGAAACCGAAAAAAATGATCAACTGCAGCATTATCTCAATACAGTAGAGGGCGAATCGATGCTTGCTGAAAATAAAATAAGTTGGAGAGAGAGAGGGGGAGGACTCGGGCTTGCGAAATCGCTGCAAGAAAAGAGAAGAGAGGGAAGAGAAAAAAAGACGCAAGACCAGCAGACACAGAAACAGCAATGGTTGGAAGCGACCAGCCAACAAAAGGGCGCGCATAGCCCGCGTCTATTGGGCGCGGAATGGAATCAGCAACCCAACCTGCAGTGGCTTTGCTAGTGTACCAGTCTGTCGGGTCCAGCCTACGAATAATATCGAAGCTCTATATTTGCCTAGCTCTTATGGTCTCAGATTGCGCAGGGCCGCTGCTGAAGGACAGCCAACCTGACAACCAAGCGGTAGACACGATGTGGGTGGGACCTTCTTTCCCTTCCCCCCGCCTCCCTCCTTCCCTCCTTCCCTCCCTTCAAGCCCACACAGCAATGCAGCACATCATCACACCGTACAGCTTCTAGTATCTATTGCCCTATCGATCGCGAGATTATGGTCCACACTGCCATACCCATCGATGCAGAGTACAGAAAAGGGGAACAACCATGTATGCCACCCCAGGCCATTTTACTTGACTACACTACTCGACTCGACTCGACTCGATCTTTCTGAATTCCCCATTATCCGACAGGTTTACTGCATGTACTACTACGAGTACTAGGTAGTAAGTTAGTCCTAAGCACTAGGCTGTACCCTGCACAGTCAGGTACTCTGTACTACGGTGTAGATACCAATCTGCAGAGCCTGCTGCCAACACATCTCTGCAGAGGTGAGCCGATCACTTTCTTTTTTCTCCCCTCACAGTCGTCATGGAACGGTATGAGCTCATGTCCCACTACCCTCCGCAATAATTGAGAGGGGTGAGGCAGGAGGGTGAAGCAGGGAATATGGCCGGTTTTCACGTGTTCCAGGTCTGAAGCTGATATGCATGATAACGAGCGGCAAACTACACAAGGGGAACCACCCCCCTCCTCCCACATCCCCTCACACACAACCACAACCACTGATATACAAAATTCCTCTTCCATCATGTACAGGACTGATTGAGCAGAAAGTAATGATCTGACTGACGGTTCGCAAAGGGCTCCTGACGAGCCTACTGAGACCCAGCCAAAGCTCATGACAATTGACAAGAGGTTATAGTGGATCTTATTATGGGAATGCCAAGACCGACTGCATGAGGAGAAATCTGGAGTGATTTGTCAACCTTCTTCAGCAAAGCTACTAGTGCTGCCTGTCAAGCCTATGAGTACAATGATTGGCAAAAGCAACATTTCCATTCATCTAGAGGGAGGGAGGTAAGACCCAACACTGCTACTAAGCCTGTCTAGGTAAACAGTCAGGAAATGGTGGGTGGTTATCGGCTGAGGTCGAAGTTTTTGGCAGAGCGGATTCATCCTCTTAGATCCCGAGACGGCGAGTCTAATTCCGAATGCTGTGCAGGCGTAAAGAGACCAATGGGAAGTAGGTGGACCTACAGAGAGTTAGACCTCTCAAATGAAGAAGAAATGAAGAAAAGAAGAGAAAGGAAAAATCAACAAGACAAATTAAGTTTGCGGAAGCACGAAGTCTCTTTCTTCTCCCCAGCCATATATCGGTGAGGTGCCCTGTATTGTACCTGATACCTACCTGATACGACAGAGAAATTTGTTTGTTCTCAACAATGGAAGGAAGATACAAGATACTTACTTGGCCCCGGAGATAGATACAGATTAACAGATTAACAAGTTACAGATTGCAGATTGAAGATTGCAGATTGCAGATTGACACCTAAATGATTCTACAGGAAAGAATCCCCACAAGTCGGCTGTGGCACCGATCAACTTCGGGTTCTTTTTTAGACGAGCCAACGAATCAAGGGTCAAGATGGAAGGTGTTCTGGACGGCCAGAGCGGTACCTCCGCGTGTGGATTATCGATTGGGTTGGGGCCGGGACACGGGGAGGAAAGAGGGGAACGGAAGAGCTTACGGAAGAGTCTTCAGTAACCACTGAGTAGGTACCTAGTACCTAACTACTAGCACATACGTAAGTAGTTTGTATGAGTAAGTAGTTACAGACAGTCATAGTAACTCATACCATAGGTTGAAGACTTAAACTCTTGACTTGAAGGAAGGGAGGGGCGGCCGACGAGCGGCGAGCGGCAGCGGCAGTGGCAGTAGTTAGTGCCAAGTGGTAATCAATTAGTTAGTACCCATTTTGTCACGGGCGGTCTTCTTCCTTTGCAGCTCCTTCCGAGTCCCCTCACTCTCAGGCCTGCCGACGACTGCTGCAACCTGGATTGAGGTCCTTTGTTAATCCAGGCCGCTGCAACCTTCGCTCCCCCCTTCATCTTCTTCTCTCTATCCATCTGTCTATTCTCATCTCGGCAGCATCTATCATATGTTCTCGATTTCGTTTCCATGCACCCCAGTACGGAGTACGGAGTACTGCGTGCTTACTTCAATTTCGCACGCGAAATATCATTAGGGGAAAGAAAAAAAAAAAAAAAAACTTGTCGGTGTGATCTCCGGAGCCGAAAAGCTCACCAAGTGGAGAGACTGCCGGCATACCATCCCTAAAAAGCTACGATATGTCTTGCAAAGTCATCTTCGTTTCCTCTCATCCTACGTACCGCGCAGTGTCACTGACGCGAACATGACGACGGTGACATACCATGCAAGTAACAGAGCTCGGTGTAGGAGCTGAGATTGGTTGCTCAATAACAACCATGTCTGCGGCACAGTCAACTTGCGCAAGCTTTCAAAGCCTCTTTATCCCCCTCCACTTCCCCCTTCCAGAGCGCATAATTGCGTCTCTGTGTGTGGAGAATTTTTTTTAGGCGCCTGTGCAATCGGAGTCTGGAACTCCATGCTATCAATTATGACTTTGGCTCAAAGCAGTCGGTTCATGGCCTGCTCTGCCGCCGGTATTACTGGACTATACTCACAGCAGACTTGAAGCACGTATACTGCATACCTTCTACCTGCATTGCTACATAGAATTAATCCAATGTTGCGCCCGTGTCTAGACCAGACATACGCCAGTGCCTCCGCGGAGATACCGACCAGCCTTCCTCTCTCCTTCCTCCCCGCCATTCCACAGCCAGCGACTTGAATCGGCGGATGATCGTCCACTTGCTTGTGCCTGTTGTAGATCTCTTTTGAAGTTCGGCAGAGTTGAGTCGGCAAAGTGGGCGTGGTATGAATGTACAGTACCATACAGACTTCATACAAGGGCACAAGAAGCAAGACAAGCATTGCTGCCTTATTTGCTTCCTCTACACCAAATCTTCTTCCAAAGCTCCAGGGCCGAAAACCTTTCCTTGTCTGCCTTAGTTCTCCCCTCGCCGTCTCGTCACACGCGTACCCGCAGATGTGTTCAATCACGTGAGTCTCTACTGTCAAGGATTATGAGGACCTAAGCCTATGAGAACAGCTTGTTTGAAGAGAAGGCGCACTTGGACAATTTGATGGACATGGAAGCCCCGCGGCCGAGAGCAGCGTTGCGTTGTCTGGTGGTGGGTACCTTCATTCCAGTGCCACTGAACCAGGATGAGAACAAAGAAAATGCTTCGCCAGGGGCTGGCTTTCCGGCGAATAGAGATATGGAGGACAGGGTCCTGACTCGTAGTCAAGTATTGTACAGCACTCGAGACTTTGTCCCTGTGACAACTATCTCCTGCCGAGGTACTGGCCAGCAGATATGGCGTTGTTTTTCTTTTCTTTTCTTTTCTTTTTTGTTCTTTGTCAGGTGCAGGTTACAAACGGTCTGGTATTATAATCACTGTAGCATCGGTGACACACTAACACAAGCGATCTGAAAGGGAATTTCTTCTAACTCAACCTTAGCTACACATCCGATGCTAGCAGGTTTGATAGTGCTATTACCTGGGAACGACCTAGAATGCGCAACGTTTGCGGCTCTGTGTCAATTGACACGGTCTGGCGCGGAAGTTGAAGGCATTGCCGCGGTGCCGATGGATCCTCCTGAGACCACTTAGTCCCACGCTACAATGCACTATTTAATCCACTACTTACGGATCAACTACGGAGTACGCCATGGTGGAGTCCCGCCGTATTCCGTACTACAGCCGACTTGTGGAAGTCTGTCTTCGAAGCTGAAACGTGTGTCCGCAAAATAACGATACTAGCCGACCTGCAAGCGAACTACAGTGTGCTCCGATCACCTAAGGCACGATGACCCTTCAGGGCCGTTTAGATTTACCCTTACTTGGCTAGCAGTGCTGCAGTCTGGAGTCGGAGTCAAATCTGTTTGGAAGGCCCCAGCTGTCGATTTTTCCTCGCCCTGGCCTTGACTGGACGGAACAATCTCATGAAGGAGACTGTGATATCATCACATTGCAGTGGTGCGACATCTGGGAATCGAAACCGAGTTTTGCCTGCCTGCCGTACGTTTACCGCGGTAGGGATGCTCCGTAGCCCCTTCGACGGAGATTCCCCTTTTTCTTCTCTTTCTCCTTCTTTTCATTCCAGGAATGTTGGTTTTGACCTTGTTCGTGGTGGCTTCAGCCACCGTCCGCACTTCTCGAACGCTGGGAAGCCACAGCAGGACAGATCTGTAGAGCAACAGCATGAGCGAAAAGAAAAGAAAAAAAAAAGAGAGAGACGGTTCGACCCAAGGGAATCGTTTGCAGAAGTAGAAGAACCTTGTGTAAGATTATCATGAACCCTTGGTATCCATCACCTTCAACCAGAGATGGTGAGGCTTGAAGGACAAGCTCGGTTTCTTACGCCCAAGGATATTGCCGCCTCCCTCCTTTCTACCATAAGACGGACGCTCTCTTGTCCGATAAGTCTTGAGTTAGGGGAGGCTCACACTGGATGACATGATTTATTGAGCGATGCAACGGTCAAATGAGCGACATTTTTCTGCATCTGCAAGAACGACTTCCACCACGATCTCCTGTGCGCAGCACACCCTCTCAGCCAAAAGCAGAGCCAGATAAATAGATACATTTATTGGACAGGTTCAAGCAAGAGTTTCGAGCTCAGATAGCAACGCCCCGATGGTATTCGGTCAATCTCGGTTGCACCAGATTCTCGAAGCCATGCAGGATATTCCTTTCGGTAAGGGTGGGCTCTAAAAGACAGTGGATACATCAGAGCTTCTCGGGCTGGAAATGGGAAGAGTGTGCGCCAGATCAATTTACGGCTCGATCCCAATCGTCAATGATCGACGTCGATACCATTTCTCCATGATCATGATGCCTCAACTTTGCACAAACGCGTTGAGTGATATGTCAACTCTCAGTCAATAGTGATGCTGAAGACTGCATACTGTATTTGCAAGACATCTCCGTAAGGGTATGGGCATATTCAGGTGTACTTGTACATCCTCCGACTCTCCGAACTGATATGCCTATCAAAGGGGATCATCATCTTTCGCCGTCACCCCAATAGAAATAGGCCATGAGAATCAGTCATAGGATTCCAAGTCTCGATCCCCAGTATTTCAGCTAGCCCAAGCCAAAACGGAATAACTACTTGGTTGAGACCAGGATACTTCCAGGCATTCTTTGGCACCTGAGGTACAGTGTCTGACTGCCTAATGTAACTAAATTCACTTATAGTTATCATCAAGTATGACTATGTGTAAGAGACACGCATTGCAGACTGTGATCATGTGGTCAAAGCTCGCAGTCCTTAATCCACCCGATCAAGCAGTCGCACTTATCGTCACTGGCTAGCCTGGGACAGGGCTCGATACCTCCAGTTGGCACATGTCGATCCTTCCATCATACACCTCACAGTCACCAGTTGACCTGCTTCCTTTCTCTTCCTCTCAGGTATCTGGCATATTCCTGTCATTCCCCAATCGGGTTATTGATTAACACGCTGCGAATAGGTTTCTAGCTCATGGAAGGGCAGTAACGCTAGAAGCTCTTGGCACTATCACACTAAGTCCCTCGAAATTTCTGACATCCTTCACACATTTCAAACCCAGCTACGAACAGGGTGATGAATCCTTTGTTGGTCCAGCGCTACGGCAACGGGAAAAAAGGCACCAGGTCGATTTGGCCCCCATGGTTGTCCGATTATTTCTTTTGTTTTTTTTTTCGTTCTAGTTTTTTGCTGGGCCACGTTCACCACGTTTGATCTTCAGGATCCGTGGCCCATAGTTCTAGTCAGATAACGCCACCTTATACCGACGTGCGCTTCGGGCTGATCTGAACCATGGGACCATACCCAGGACAGGTTCCCGCGTTAGTACTCGGCTCCGGTGGACCATGCGCCGGACAGGAGAACAAGAGACTACCAAACTCCCTGGGAGTGAGTGGAATCTTCATTTATCCGCCATTATTGCCTATATTGATTGCATCAGAGTATAGATTTTTCGTTGAGATGTCTTTTTCAGAAGAAAGCAGAGTCTAATACGTGACAGTGGATCACCAGCCTGCTCTACCAATGATCACTGGATCGTCGATTACGGACGAATGATATTCTCCTTTGCCGTTCGACTGCACTTGTCACAGCTTGCTAAGTGGTGGATGTTCGAAAGATCGAGGAACTCTAAAAGACCAGATACTCAGCTTGACAGAATGTCTAAGAGTCATTCAACAAGATGAGTTTGGAGACAATATCAGTGACAATTGCTCGTTGGTCTGGTCGTCTAAGTGCAAACCCCCGAATGATGCGCCAATCTTTCGATTCGGGGGCGAGAGTGGCTAGCTAAGAAAAGAACGCAGACCGCGACACCGACCTTTCCTGTTCTACTATCCCCTGATGGCACTCCTCCGATCTATCCTCAGCACTAGTACTGCGTCTCGCTTTCGAGATCGGCTTCTATTGCCCCTGCGCCGCTTAGCACGTGGGTCGAGTCGCCTCAGACCGAGTCTTTTATTCCGCCGCCGCAATTAGTGACGGTCCGGACCTCACAGTGGCTTGAGTAAGTTAGCAAGGCTGCTCAAACACCTCATTTGAGCTAACCCATCTATTGCGTGTTTACTTGAACGGGCAAGCACAGATTTCTGTTTCAGACGCCACCTTAGAGCAAATAAGTTCTAGTTCTCTCTTTACTGCTTCAATCGATCTGGAACTCCTGATTTCTAGGGGAATACAGGCATTGGCAAAGGCTTGTACGTATCATTGTGACTCCAGTGGCCGGGTGAGTCGGCCCTTTTGTGCATCGCATCGGCTCCACAGCCAAATCAGTAGATTAACGTCTCGCCTGCCTGTCTGCCTGCCTTCCCGATATGACGTGCGGCACAGTTGCTGTGCATGAGTTGAGGTCTTGGGCGGAGCTGGAAAAATCGAACTAACCTCCACAAAGCTCGGCGCTTAACGTCTAGCTCAGCAATCCTGATTCGAGACCGTGTTGTAATCGACCGGTAGCGTGATACGTAAGCCGACGTCGCGAATCTAACGAGGCGTTTTTTTTTCCGTTAAATTTTGGCCATGGACTCTATTTGGTCAGCTACGGCCCTGCTACCCTTGAGTCATGAGTTAAGCCATCAATCTGACCTCAGATGACATCCTTTTTGCTAAGGCGGATCATGTGCGTTAACTTTTACGTCGACAGGAACCTCTGGTTCAATCAGAAACGAAGAGCAAGCGAACGAGAGGACACATGGATGGAAAAATGGCGGTGGCCGATTGGCACCCCGTCGCCAATGCATGCCATCCAAAAGAGGAGTGATCATGTCTGTTCTGTAACATTGTGTCAATGTAAACATTTGTAACCTGTATTACCCTATAACACGGTATTGTCAATACCCACCACCAAGACTGACGGCCGTTCGATCGACAAGCAAGTCCAGATCGATCAATATTAAAATATGTACTCGAAGAAGACTAGGACTAAGACGCGGCCATTTCTTCCCATTAGCAGTAGTCCGGACCTTCTCTAGTGCCCTCCACAACACCCACCTTTACCCGACCAAATTCCCCCCCCCCCCTCCCCCTCCACCCCATAACACAACCCTTCACGGGGATGGGAGGGGAGGGGAGGGGAGGAGAAGGTGAAAGAAGGGGGCTACGGGAAGGCACGCATCCAAGTAAGCTTACTTCCGTACCTTAAAACAGACTGAAGAACTGCCTAGCTCACTAACCACTTCCAATCGGCTGAGTCAGTGCTTCTTTCTCATCACCTTGAGCTTCATCGTACGTTGGTGATACACCTCCTCCCACTGTGCTGCTCCAAGGATTGACGGGCCTCTACCGCAATCTTGCCACATTTCCGCACTCGCTAGGAAGCCAATTGCCTCACTTGCAAGGATCCTTGTCTATCCACCCTACCCAGAAAGCAGAAACCCCTCAACTGGACGGAAATTGCTCAAGGCTGCCTACTAATGCCTTACTATCACACCTCGACCAGACTGTCGGGTCCGTTGGTGCATTCTCTTTCGCTGCTAGTCTCAGCCGGTGCTGCCTGCCCCCTCACCGGATCCAATTCTTGGGCCGCGCTTGAGCACAGAGGCAGCTGAGATATTCTCACTTCGAGGGGGAAAACTTCCGGGCTGTCAAATTTTCCTACCCTTCCTTGCTATCCGCTCTTCGAAGCTCCCTTGGTGATTAAGGCAGCCCGGGCCTCATGAGGGGACGTACAGCCATCACAGCGATTGTGGGACGGGGGAAGGGAGGGATGGGGTTACGGCGCGCCCACGGAGGCTTACTCCGTACTTGTCACCGGGTTCCAGTGGATGAGATGGGGCTGAGAGTCAGTCGTGCAGATGCCACCTCTTAAACTTGCTTGTTTAATTTAGCCTACCGACTAGTATGTTCACGTCGTCGTCCTTTTCACCTTTACGCAAAACACCACCGAAGTCGACATGGCCGCATGGGACAGACGGAGGACTTCCGCTGCGCGGTTCCCATTTCAGGTAACACCACCACCGAGTCCCAATGGAACCATGGACAGTCGAGGAAGCCAGCCGTCTCTATAGATCAACAATAATAACCCTCCAGCGATCAATGTCGTGACTTCTCGTCGAGTCCGTTACCACTCCGGTCGCGATCGTCAGGCTTCACAAGACCGACAACCCCACCACCGGCAGCAGAGGGGACAAAGAAATTAACGTAACACCTCTTTGTTCCTCATCGTCGGCGATCTCCGCACGGTATCCACTCCAATGATAGCTTAGTGTTGGGTCCGTCCCTCGACCGGATCTCGGCCTGCCTTATCCGCGCCTTGTTACAGTTCAATTTGGGTTGACTTGAACGACCCTGTGGTTCCGGTCTTTTTCGAATTGGAAAATTTCGATTCCCAGTACTCCGTATAACCAACGTTGCTAGAAGCCACGGGCGATTGACACTACCACAAACTTCAATCGTCATCATCGCTAACTTGACTACCACCAGGCTACAGTGTTACTACGCCTATCATCTTCCCATCACTGCCACTCCCCTCCGGTGGAGCCTCGTTTCAAACTTGCACTGACTAACGCCGGTAGACGTGCGTGCAAACTAGCCTGCATTTACCTCATCTGGTAGGACTAAATAGATTGCCCTTAGTCTGGGCTAGGAGACTAGTTTACTGTGCATTAGTCCTTAGTAAGAAGTGAGAACGAGATCACTGACAGACGAACAGGCCATTCAGTATGGTGATCTCCCTCGTTGGAGCCGGCTAGCCTCCGCAAATGCCTAGACTGACAGGACTGCGGCACTGCCTATTATTCAACGATGCATGAGCGCAACGCAAAAGAAGCTGCTGCATCCCTACACCTGTCCAGTAAGGCTGGTTAGGAGCAGATCAAGCAAGCGCCAGTCAGATCCATGTGGATATTTTGGCCCCGAGATTAGAGTCTGTCTCCGGCTCCGATTCTACCCAACGTCTTAGCCTAGAATCGCAGAGAGAACTAACTAGTTAACGCTTGCTACAGTCGGCATAAGAAAGAAAAATCAATTCACAAAGAAAGAAAAACAACCCCAACTGCTTGGTGTGCGCAAACATTTTTTTTTTTCCCTTTTGGCCTGCCTGTCGAGTGAGTTTTGGAGAACCCATGTCCCTAGCACAAGCCTATCCTAGCGAGAACAGGCAAGACCGGGGGGGGGGGGATTGGGGAGAGACAAATAAGTCAAAAGGTTCTTTTGGTGGCCGACTCCAGTTATGGCCGAGTCAGGTAGAGCTAACCGAGGACAAAATGACCGAGCGGTTAACTCAATGATGACCTTACCAGGCAGGCAAGTGACGGGAGTGACCCGCCTTCACTTGCCATGGCTGGCAGTTGTTGCCAGGTTGTACCTTTAGCAAGCCAGCCAGCCAGCCCACTTGGAACTGATTCCCTTGTCCTTTGAATGAACGGAAATTGCTTGTGATAGATAGATACCTAGCCATTTAATTGCTTCCAACATAAGCCCTGCTGGACAAACCCCTTTATGAAGGGTGCTCGAGTATGCGAAACTACCGTCAAATCTCATTATCCAGAGGATGTGTGTACTGTATGTACTAAAAGCACCACAGCTTACAAGCACACAAGCACACAAGAAAGAAAGAAAACTCTCTTTTATTCTCCAAGTGGAGTTTGACTTTTAGTGAACTGTATGTACTCCGGAGTACCTACCGGTCTTCTCTTCGTACTCCCTCCCAAATCTAGGAATCTAAGTCCGCCGCAATCGCCGCCATCAGCGCCGGTCGGATCTCGGACCAAACACACATAACCAGCAGGAAAGACTTGGGAAAAGCACGCACTTTTCGGATGTCTCTCGTACCCGTCCAGACCTTAGTAGGTAGGAGGGTCTCACACTTAGGTACTCTGGAGTTTTGTATGATAGAGGTTCTTGAGCCAGCGCAGGCACGGTAGAATCTGGTGTCTGTTACTCCGTGCCAGATTTCGCCCGAGGGCATCCCGGGGAAACATGCCCGGGCCAGTTCTTGCTGAACCTCACGCACTCACTCACTCACGTGCTTGCTGGCTGGCTGGCTGGCTTGCTGTGCGGACTTTGGCTTTGCTGGGTAACTACGGAGTAACTAACTTAACTGTCTTACTCATGCCTGACTCATGCCTTACTCATAGTTACCTCACTACGTAACTAACTAACTAACTACTCAATAAAGTGTTTCGGGAACACCCAACTTCGCCTACTATCTCCGATCTTGTCGGCGGTCACTTATTCATCTAGTAGTTACTGTACGTAGTAGACTAAGGAAGGACTGTACTCTACGTACATTACACAAAATAATTCGAACATCGCATGGCGCGTTGGATTGCTGACCCGAAGAGTCGGAGGAGTTGTTTTCTCCTGTGAGTACCATTCCGATCTCGATTCCGGCGTTTGTCACTGTATACCTAACAAACCCCGAGGTTTTCGGGGTAGGGCCTCGGAGCTGGAGTTTGGGGGGGCAGTGTTAGTTATCCGACGGATGAGTGTAATGTGGTATTGTTGGTTACTGTACGGAGTACTTTGAATACGGATACGGAGACGTACTCTGTGGTGGGTTGTGTATGGTAATTATAGGGGTATTGTATGTGCTGGGTTGTAATGGTTGTGTATTAATATCGTGATAGCTGGTTGGTTTGATCTGGGGCGTGGAGGAAGGATACTTAGTGATCAAGTGAGAGAAGGGGAAGGGGAGGGAAGGGAGATAGTTAGGGATGTTTGTTGCTCGATTTCTTTTTCTTTGGTGGGTGGTGTTGTGGTGATGGGAACTATACCTGCCTACCTAAGTATATTTCTAGCGGATATAGTAGGGCGTCCAACTTCATCGGATATAATAGCCTTACGCAACTTAAAAAAGGCTACCCGGTAGAATACAAATGCAGCGGGTGACTCTCGTCTTCGCATATTCCTAAGTCTGGATATGACATATGAGCTAGCTGCATTGATGGCGCTTGCTTTCATAGAACTCGGTAATAGTCATAGGCCTGAAGCCACCTTAATGTACAACATGAAGAAAGAAATTGTCCTTGGGGCATCGTAGAACGCTTGAAATGCCGTGTGTACTGCAGAAGATCCACAATTTAGATCATGGCAGAACCGTGGACACACAACAATCAGACATCTAGTCCACATGGTAGCCAGTCGCAGTCTCGCATCTGTATATGCTTAGCCAAAAGCCCAAACCTTATGTGCCAAGGTATGCAGATAGGCTTCACTTACGGATCAGCCGCGTACTGAACATTGCACTGTTCGAATTCAATCTCGCGGACAAAGGCGGCACGGAAGCGGACGGCGTCGTCGACACTGCAGAAGCGGAACACGATGCTGCGGGCCTGGAGTCGGTTTGATCAGTTGAGGGAACTGCAGGGTCAAGGGAAGACAACTTACTTCACCGGGGACGTAGGTGTCAATCATCTTCTCCAGCTTGCCGTTCTTGGAGGTCGCCAGCTTGACCAACTTCTCCATATTGACATCCATCTGGGCTCCGACAGCACGAACAACACGGGTGGCCCCGACGGAGAGACTGAAACTGAGACTGGAGCTGACAACGTCAACCTCCTGGCCCATCTCCACAAACACGGTGAGCTTCTTCTCCCGGTCCAGATCGATGCCGTTGGGGTATTTGTCATAAAACGCCTTGCAGGCATCGGCTTCACAGAACAAGATGTGTGCAGTGCCAGAGGAAGTCACGTTGATGCTGTCGATGGCACCCCCGTGCACAAGCGAAAGGACCTTGGCAGGGCTACACCAGGCAGTGGGAAGACCCTTGATGATAACACGACGGATGCGAGCAGCTGATAAATAAACAGGGTGTTAGTCTGCATTTGAGGACAATGAAGTGGGCAAAGGGGCAGCAGTACCGGGCTTGTCACGAGGAGCGGGAGGACCCCACGACTTGAAGGTAGTGAGGTTCTCGCGATCTTCCTCCTCCGAGGGGGTATGGGTAACAGGCAAGCTGGAGGCGGCAGCAGCAGTAACACGCTGCTTCTGCTGCTGCTGCTGCTGCTGCTGCTGCTCCTGCTTCACAGTGTTGTCAGCTCCGTCCCAATCTGTGACCGACTTCTGAGTCTCGAGTCCTGCTTCAAAATCTCCAGCATCGGACTTGGGGGGAGCGAATCCGTCGAAAGCATCATCACCGGGGATGCCAACTGGATGCACAGGTGAAAATTAGTCTGTGTGGCTCTCAGGTTGAAGTGTGGGTGACCTACCGAAGTCGTCATCGCCAGCAGTCGCGTTGTAGTCCAAAGCGTTGGCGGAATTATCCTCACCACCTTGCTTGTCATTAGACACATCCTCAACCTGAGCGGACGAGTTGAAGTAGTCTCTCTCCGGCTTCCAGGCGCGCGCAGCAGCCATGAAGCCGGCGGTATCGTCCACGTCAGCGACGGGATACATGTTCGCTGTTTTGTTGTCTTTCTCTTCGGTGTAGTCTTGTTGGGTAAACAAGCTAGGGGATGTGTTCTGGGGTCTGATGGAAGGGGAACAAGAGGAGGGAGATGTAGAGGGTGAAACCAGAGCAAGAGAAGACGCTCTGAGTGTGTTGACCGAGTCAACGAGGGAGGTCCTCTGGTTGCCGGGTGAGATTTGAGAAGCCTGCTGATTTTTCCACTACTTGTCAGTATTTCAAAGAAATGGTCAGACTGGAACTGGAGCAGGCGGGAAGCAGAGCGCGAACTTTGACACAAGCGAGACTGGAGGAAGTCGAGAAGGAAGAGTTGGACGGACCGCATGGAGACGAGAGCCCTTCATTGTCGGCCACTTCGCAGCTTTAGGGGCATGGTGGCTTTCGTCAAGGCTGGCCAAGGACGCCCGATCCATAAGAGAATCGAGCACCCCGTAGATAACTCCTGTGACACGGTTGGCGAACTCCATGTCTCTAGAGGAGTGATGGTTTACAAGGTCCAAGGCGGAGGAGGAAGCTGGTGACATTTTGGAACGAGAAGAGAAGGCATGAATGATCACCATAACATCCAACGGCTCGGTGTATCTATAAAAGCGAAGCTGAAATGAGTAATCTCCCCAAGTGAAAGCTACGGATTGAACCACGGGAGATTCTTGGGGTAATTCACCGGAGTTCTTCAAAGCGTTTGTAGTTGAGACTTTGCTGCGCGCGTTACATATATCTCTTGGGCTAATGGAAAGGCGGGGGAGACGAGGCTCTCAAATCAGGACCCTCAGTACAAACAAACGCATTACCAGGCGGTGGAGATTCACGACAGCAAAATGATACGTGCCAACTTTCAGCAAAGACAACCTCAAGACGGCATCGGGATGGTTTCCCACCCCTTTTGTCCCTCTTCGCGATGCTCAACAATTACCTGCAGCCCCGGGCGTCCACAGAAGCCGTCCTTCCCTGCAACCCTATCAACTGTCTGGAACGAGCCACTGCCATCTTCTTTTTCATCTGGAACCCAGACTGTCTGTTGTACATTTTGTCCCGGAATCTCATCTCGGCGAGGATTGAACCATGGTAGTCCAGCAAGGCGACTGATCAGATTTTGAATCAAGGCATACAGTCTCTCAAATCGTCGAGTCGTCCCAAGCCAAGACAGAGTATGGGGATCATATGCGACACGGACATATGGGTTTATATAAATGCCGCTATCTCCCCCATTCGCCAGAGGTTCCTGAATGTCAGCATGGATGAGGCAGCACTCAGACGCTTCCCAGAACAATTCATGTGAAGCACGAAACTGAACTGGTGTTTCAACGCCCTTGTAGCTTTGGCTTTCCGGAGATTGCTGGAAGAACCGAGCGTCGAAAGCCACCATGCCTGACCAGCAACTGCGAACCCGCACGGCATCTTTTCCGGATAGCACATCCTGTCGACTTTGACCTTCTCCCGCAGTTGAGAACCAAGGGAAGATAGGAAGCCCCATGCTGTAACCCTGCAAGTCCCGCGTCGCGTAAGTATCATAGAACTTGAAAGGATTGACGAAATCGATAGCACAGGCTGCGCGATAGTGAGAAACGCCATCGTCCGCTACATTTGTAGAGAACAAGAGGTGAAGTGCGTCGACCGGGTTGAAGGCAATATCATTCAAGTACAAGAGCCTGTCGTAATGCACATCATGCTGATCGCTCAAAGGCCGTAGGGCTCGATTTCGAATTTCAGCCAAGTATTCGATCCGTTTCGTTCGCCTTGACCCATCGGGCGCCACGATTTTTGCAAGAGAGTCTAACTCGAGATGCTCTTCGAATACGATGGATTTCTTGCATGTGACCTGTGTCTCCAGGCTGCGAAGCGCCCGCTCCCCGTCCGCGCCGCTGTCATTCTCATAGATACTCAAGAAGACATTGCTTGGCCCAAGCAGGTCAATTAGCCGTAGCACACTATCTCCCCAGTGTCCCTGCGCCAAGTCGCCATCGCGGTCGTACAAGCTTGCAGCGATGAAGACTTTCTCGTTGCGGGGATTTCCACGGCCGGGTTCAGTCGATTGCGACACTGCATCCCGAAGAGACGAATAATGTGGCGGCAGCCGAGTATACGAAGGTCGGAAGATTGACGTTAGGACGATAAGCGCAAGAATGATACCTGCGGCGGCATGGAGGCGAAGGCACCAGCGGCGAAACAGCAGGCGGCGGTAGCAACCACGGCGTGTTGAGGCCGATAGGAACGGTCGCGAAGGCTTCAGGCTACGATAGCCAGAATAGGTCGAAGAGAACAGTCTCAATAGGAAAGGAACCTTTCTCAGCATCCGTCTGGGTCGCGGAGGCACCTGCGATTCGAAATCGGCGTCATCGAGATTGAAGCTCTCCTGAGAGTCCGCTGAAGAGCGAGTTTCTAGCTCATACTCATCTGGGTGAAGGAGACGGGCAGACATAACGAAGGAGAAACATCACAGAGAGTTGGATAATATCAATCAGCCCATGCCTGGAATTCGTCGTGCCAAATCAGCATCGATCGATTTGACGCTGGTTGCCATTTTGGAGATTCTCTGACCGATCGACAACGCAACGCCGCCTTCTAGGAGAAGGTCTCGCTTATGTCATCTCCCCTGTGAAACGAGCACTCATAGTTATGCAATCAATTTCGATCGGTTACGGGAAGGAGGAGCATTGCGGCACTACTGTACTTATACTATCTGCCCACCCCACGGACTTTGCAGCGCCTGCAGTACGTAGATGCTGTACTACGAAGCCACCTACCTAGTATGCTTATCGATCTACCTCTTTGAGTATGGTACTGTACAGAGTTGACTACTTTGGCTAGTGCAGCAGCAGCAGCAGCAGCAGCAACATTCGTGTCTGCCGTGCTTCCTACCCTCGCCGACCCCTCCGATAACCCCACCGGAGATGGAGTCATCGCTGTCATAGGTTACCGCAGAGGGCAATGATCCCTTGGGATGCTTCTCCAGCTTTGACCCAGCGCCTTCTGGACGGTGGAGCTGCTCCCCCTCCAAGTGACGTAGGGTCTGGGCCATGGTCCTCCGGCCTCTTATTCATATTGAGGTTCCCGGTCTTCCTAACCGTGCTACTCATATCTTCATTTGTGTTTCCTCATATCAACCATCGCATTACACTTCATCTTTTCCCCCGCCTCCGCACTTCAAGACTTCCGCTTCGATCTAATCTATCTCCTTCAACGCTACCCACATCGGATCTCACACTGCGCGCGATCATGACGGATTTCAAATTCGCAAACTCTTCCGAAAAGGTTCCTGGTGACGGGAACCTCCCCGCCGAGTTCTCCATTAAAGCGAGCCCTTCAACCGACATTTGGGCCAAACCTCCTTCCACAGAGCCTTTCAACGCACCCATCCTGTACAGAAGCGTGCCAGTGCAATCCTTCAAGAGGGCCAGGGTCGCATTCAATGCCCTCTGGAAACACAAGTACGACCAGGGAGGCGTGATCCTGGTCCTCAATGGTGCCGATGGAACTCGAAAATGGGTCAAGTCCGGCATTGAGCTTGCCAACGGCAGGCCACACCTGAGCACTGTCGCCAAGGACCGTTGGGCGGACTGGAGTCTGCAGCCTGTGCCGTCAGGTGGTGGAGCGGCCACCCTGGAGATTGTCCGAGAGTCGGATAACAGCTTATGGATCTATCTGGTTGAGGGCGTTCAGAAGTCTCCCCTTCGAGAGGTGACCTGGTTCTTCGAAGACACAAAAGTGCAAGACCTTTGGATCGGACTTTATGCAGCGAAACCTTCGGACGAAAAGGAGGATCTGGTAGTCAACTTCGGCCACTTGATTATCGATTCGGCTGAGTGAGGGGTCTCATTAGATCTGTGGCTGAATGTAATTTTGACGTTGTCCATAGACATCTTGTTCAATGTATCTTCAGAAGCACAAATCTTTAACATTCTTCATATTGTCAGGAAGGGTACTTACTACACATGGATGTGCCTGTGAAGAGAAATGGTAGGTCTGTCGCCAACTAGCGTCGGTGAATGCAGCATGCGTTGTGGTTGTGTAGTCAGCAGGTACAGGATGCTCTCGCTGTAGTTATGCATTTTTAATGGCCCTACCATGACCTTGAAATTTGCAGTGCCTAGCTGATTGGTCGTCTGATATGCATAATTTGTGAGGTTTGCAACTCATTTCCGAGGCATTTCCCCAAGCCCATTCGATGCAAGACATGGCAATAGATCGACGACGGATTCAAAAAGACCTATTTGAACAGGCTTATTCCGACCTGACCATATATGCATCGATGAAAATGGAGTCCGGGAATGTTAACTGTTGTTCAAGAGTAATGAGTTCGAAAACACGCAAACCACGTGAACAGAAACCAAGATACACATCAGTTGGAGTTCAGCGTAACAAATGAATTTGTGAGCATGATAGTGGGCGATACACGAATCAACGGCAAGTAGTCGTGACAGGAGCGCCATCTGTTCTCAGTAACGCAAGCCAAATGCCCTTCTCTAAATGCCCTCTCTGTTCGTGGTTTAAGAGCCGAGATCTGGCCATGCTTTCCTCGAAATCGCCGAGCAACCCTCAGAGTCACGCTAGAAATCACCGACAGGTCGTACAGAGGAAACATTAATCCCCGAGACAGGACCTTGTCAAACTTGGAGACTTTTTTTTCTTTTCTTTTATTTTGGCTTGCAAGCATTGATGGACTAACGAGTGGGGTCCATTTAAGGCTCGTCACAGGTCGAAGTGCACCTACCACCTTCGCGATCTGAGGGTATCTCTTCATTGTTCTCACAGCGGCTTGGGCGGGAGGGAGTTATTGGGGGATACTATAATAACTCGCAGGTGACCCGTGAGCGCGCTATTTCATCTGATCCTCGTACCTCACTCACCCTGCTCGGTCTGTTGGTGGTGTGGTGGGAGAACGGCCTCCGATGACAGGTCGGGTTGGATGACGCGGTTGCTCCCGAGTCATCCATGATCCATTCTTCCCCGGGCGAGCTTTGTATCTCTTAAGCCCAATCAGGAAATGGGTCCGGGCTTCATTTAACAGTGATGTACCGGTAAGGTCGGGTTGGGGGGGAAGAGGACGTGGAATTTCATGCTAAGCACTTTTCAAAGGGTCGAAGCCGCATGAGGAGCCCGGTGAGATGACAATACCTCTCCTTGGATTGGGCAACGCGGTCGAGTCATGCAGAGAGAGGTGCAAAGCATTCCAATCAACATCGCTTCACAGAGGTCTTTGGGTCGATAAATCCAGTTTCAAACAGGTTTGTCGTGTCTGCACGCATGCAAGGGGGTGGAAGTGGATGAAGCGGCGATGCGCAACTTCATTCTTGCTTCCAAGTTGTCCAAGCAGAATGCCAGCCAGCCAGGCGGTCAGACTGGGGAAAAGAGGGATGAATGGATGACTTGCCTGAATACTTCCTACCTACTACTGGAGGAACAGTACTGTGTCATCTGGTAAGTATAGAAATCCATCATGGATCTTGACTACAATGTATAAGAGTCGGTTGCTACCAACCAAACCATATACAAATAGCAAAAAAAAAGAAAAAAGATGAGTAGCGGAGAACCACTTTTCCCTTTAGTCTACTAGTCTCCACGGACCACTCATCTATCCTTCACCACCACCACCACCACTACCACTACCACTACCACCATCATCTGATCCCGGCTTTTCCCTCCCCTCCCCTCACACTGCCGCTCGGTCCGACCGCCGGACCAGGTGATCTTATCATATCTGATGTTCTCTTACACTGCGTAATATTCGACATCCCGGTCACTTGCCACACTATCTTCCTTCCCATCCCCACCCAGCTTCCGCAACCACCACGCCTCTTTGGGGTGAACTCCTGCAGTCGAAGCCTTCTCTGCAGAAAGGCCAGGGGTACCTACCGGCTCTTGTCGACACTCGATATCTTCCCCTCCCCCCACCTCCATCTCTATTATCTATCCTCTACCTTGGTCGTCCGCCGCGTGTAACCAAGTATCTGTCAATGAACTGCCTGGGGCGCAAGGCACAAACTTTTGTCACCACTTAAACTTGCCCGACAGGCAACATCCGCCCGCATTCGACCTAACGATTGGTGCTGGATAGAAGCAAATTTCGAATCTTTTTTTTTCTCCCCCTCTCTCTTCCAAGTATTTATTCGCTGCAGCAACTCTGCGGGTGCCACACTTCCCTTCTGGGCCACGGGCGTTCAGCCCATAGGCTAAGTCCTAGCTTCCCATACCGACTTGCATAAGTGCGGCCTGTCGATCGTGGTCAGTGGTGTGAATCATCGTGAGGGTCTGATTTGTGACTGGAAGCCTTGGAGCTCAGCCCCTTGTGCTTCCTCCTGCACTATAGATCTGGCGATCCACGCGTTGCGCTGTGTATTGACTTGACTGTCTGCATCTGGTTACCTAACGCAGGACTGGTACCCAAACCCATCTGACCTTGATTCAGTGTCCACCAGTCTATTAGCTCTGCCGTTCTGACCTGTACCCCTCATCGGGGATTATTCCTAGTCTCTGCGCTACTTGACTCCTCCTTTTCGTTGGTCGCCTGTTGATTGCTTTTTCTCTTGTCGGTGGATCTGGCTGGTTCAGGTCGCAGAGACTCCTTTCCGTCCGCGCAGCCTCGCAAGCGTCAGCTTGTCGCCTTTTCTCTTCCATGTCGATGCTTCGGCTTTAACACTATTCAACCTCCTATCCACATGCTACTTTCGCCTTCACAACTACTCACGACTATAAACCGAGTCTCCCACGGTCGGTAGCAGTAAATGGACCTTGCCCTTAGTGCGACTCTGCCACTCGATCATACATCATCCAACCCGACACACCCGCAATGCCCTTAATTGATTACCGCTCGAAAGTTTCATATGGCACAATCAGTCAAATGGATCAATACAACGACGAGGAAGGAGAACATCTTCTCCAAGCAGGATATGAGGCAGGCGGGCATGACAGCGATGTAGAGTCCTCGGGGGATTCTATACAGGAGGGTGTCAGGAAGATTGAAGCAATCAACCTGACCTGGACCACACGGTCTTTGATCATAGCATATATCAGGTTTGTGCTTCTGGTGTTTGTGGAAGGGGACTGAGAACTTGAAGGCGCATATGTACTAACGATTCTGAAGCATATTCCTCATGGCATTTTGTACGTCCCTTGAGGGTCAAACCGTAATGTCCCTTTCGGCATATGCTACAAGCGCTTTCAGCAAACATTCGTTGATCTCAACTGTTCTTGTTGTTCAGAATGTCGTTAATGGTCGGTACACTGTCTGAGGCTGGATACTCCTAGTTTTGGCTAACCGTCCATCGCAGCTGTCATTAAGCCACCCATGGCAAAAGTCGCTGATGTTTTCGGCCGTTTCGAGGCCTTCTGCGTCAGTATATTGATATACGTTCTCGGATACGTCCAGATGGCTGCGTCGACCAATGTTCAGACATACGCCTCAGCCCAAATCTTTTACTCCGCCGGTTCAACTGGCCTGCAAATATTGCAACAGGTCTTCATCGCCGACAGCAGTAGCCTCCTCAACCGTGCACTTCTTGCACTCCTACCGGAGCTACCCTTTTTAGTGACTGTCTGGATCGGGCCGACGATTGCAAACGCGGTGCTTGAGCATACCTCATGGCGCTGGGGCTACGGCATGTGGTCAATCATTCTGCCCGCTTCGTTTCTTCCTTTGGCACTCTCACTATTGTTGAACCAGCGCAAGGCCAAGAGGCTGAACCTCATTAAGCCCAGGAGCGCTCACCGTCGTGGATTCATTGCCGCTGTTCGCCACACTTGGCATGATCTTGACATGTTCGGCTTGATTCTGCTGTCCGCGGCAGTGACCTTGATTTTGGTTCCCTTGACACTGGCGGCCAATTCCAAGAACGGGTGGAAGAATAACAGCATCATCGCCATGATCATAGTTGGTATAGTCTGCCTTTGCGCTTTACCTGCTTGGGAAAGCTCGAAGAAGTTGGCTCCCAAGCCCTTGCTTTCCTTGCACCTCCTCAAACAGCGTACTGCTCTGGCAGGTTGTACTCTGGCTTTCTTCTACTTCAGTATGTCAATCTTCGCGAATTACCCCGAGGCTAATGCCTGACCAAACTAACATTTTTGAAGTGGCATTCTATTTTTCTGTTCAGCCGTACCTCTACTCTTATCTCCAGGTTGTCCAGGACTACGATGTAGCGACAGCGGGTCGTGTGACCCAAACGTTCGCTTTCACATCCACTATTGCCGCCTTCGGAGTTTCGATCCTGATCAAATATACACGGCGTTACCGCGTCTACGTCACGATTGGCTGCGTGATATACATTTCTGGGATATTCCTAATGTTGACCTACCGGAGAGAGGGGAGCTCACCAGCTTTGATTTTGGGGACCCAGGTGATAGTCGGTGCGGGCGGTGGGCTCCTCAATGTACCTGTCCAATTGGGAGTTCAGGCCTCCGCCAGCCACCAGGACGTTGCAGCCGCCACGGCAATGTTCCTTACCTCCATGGAAATGGGCGGTGCCGTAGGAGCCGCCATTTCGGGCGCCATCTGGACACATCACATTCCACGCAAACTACAACAGTACCTTCCCGACGAGGCCAAGGCGGATGTTGGTGAGATATTTGGAAAGTTGACCAAAGCACTTTCTTACCCTGTGGGCTCGCCCGCGCGAGTGGCCATCAATCGAGCCTATCAGGAAACCATGAACAAACTCTTGGTTCTGGCACTGATTGCGACCATCCCATTGATCCCCCTGAGCCTTCTCATGTCCAATTATCAGCTCGACAAGGTATGTCACTATGAAACCCTGTGGCGCTTATATGACTAACAGGCGCAGATGGGCGAAACCCCAACTCATGAGCCCATTCCTGCAGAAGCAGAAGCGGATGAGCCTGAATCTGAGGCACACTCGAAACGATCTGAGCGTTGAGAGGTGTCTTTGATGGTTGTTGTGCATGTATAGACACATGCATACGAAAATGCTCCCGCAGGGAACAGCGAAAAATGCTTGTCGCCTAGCATTTTCCCTGTCGATTTCCGCGCCAACGCGCGGTAACCCTAGTGTACTAGGGATCAACAGGCGGCCACCTCACGGCCGTTACATCGTACCACCCTGATCGATCGACTGGTCATGGTATGGGGCCGCCACGACCGTTACCCTGGCTTGAATTGGCTTGCAGGGGTAAATTGTATATGAAGTTATGACACCTGAGCTGCAATGGTGAGAAATGAATGGTCACCGGCAGAACGACAATGCGATTGCTTTCGATTGAAATTTGTATAGATGACATGATTAGATTAGATGACCTTTTGTGAATATTTGTACTTATCAGCGAGTCAGCCTGCATACATAAACCTCATGAGACTTGGGACACCACAAAGAGATTTTGCCGTAGTAGGCTTAGAGGGGCGGCAGCGCCGCGGAGGGTAAGTCGATGGATAGACAGAGTAGCTACTCCTTACACACTCAATTTACTAGTGACTTAATTAGTATCCTGGGGGTGACCTGCGGGAAGTCATGAAACTTAGCGTCTTGCCGAATTATTTGAGTACTGTGGATCCTCGCTATAACGAAACAATTGGAAAAGGCCGATCAGTTCGTTATAACGAGGATTTCGTTGTAGCGAATATAGGTTTTTGGTGTGTGAACTTATATCGGAGTATACATGTCCTGAGACCTGATCCTTAAAAACACCAACCACGTGACCTGTAAAATCTTACCTTTCTAAATAGGTATAAATCCTTACTTATTCAGGTATAACTCTTCCTCTACGTAGCGAATTTTGTATGTAGGAATAGTCTTGACTCATGATTTTCGTTATATGGCGAAAATAACGAATTTAGTAGGGGGGGCGGGAATTCCCAGCCCAAAAGGCTCGTTATATAGAGGAATTCGTTTCAAAGAGGTTCGTTATAGCGAGGATCCACAGTAGTGGGTAAGTAGCCATGCTGGAAGTTGGGAGGTCAATGCTCTATACTACAGATAATATCCAAACAGGCAGGCGGTCCTCGAATAAAGTGTGGTTGACTGTGTCTGTATCTTTTGGCATTTCCTAATGTGCCAGCAGAGTTCTTCATGTTAAATAAGGGGTCGTTGCTCACGATGATTTGTTCTCCTCTGGCGCGTAGGAGTCGAACGGATCCATGCGCAGTGCCAGATGAATGTGACCCGACTAACACTGTAGTGGTCTAGCCAGAGCTGTGACCGCCCAGGCGGTCAGCTGCAATCGGCCCAGACAGGACTAGTGTCACCAAAGCAGTGGATTACTCGTACTGTCTCATACCGCTTCATACCAATTTGTCTCGTCTATCTCACCTCTTTGGATCAAGATGGCGGTAATACCAGTACCTTACTTGGTAAAGCACTGTAGCCAGGCTAGCCGGAGCTAGATTTACGGGCGGTATCCATCGCCTCGGCGCTATTTGTCTCTATAGATGCTTTGTTTCTTCTCCCGAGCAACGCTTTTTCTGCTACGGCTTGTTGCTCGGTCTCGTCGATCAAAATATCAGGGTCCTGGCTGCTTGTGTTTCAGCCAGGGTAGCTGCTTTGACCTGCGACTCCCTATCGATCCTTTCTCTAACTTGTGCCTCTTCTGCGCGGCTGATTGTCGCCTCTTAGCTTCTGCCAGAACTGTCGCAAAATTCCTCTGGTCTTGATCACCTTTTGGCACATGATTCCGTGAGTATTCAGGACGCGGCTCGAGAGCCCTTGGAGCCAGTCTGCGGGGCTGTAACAGATAAGTTACTGTCAACACAGCATATGTAGCGCTCATACAAGAACTTGAGAATGATGCGGAGGAAGCTCCGTCCAAGGGCTAAGGTGCTTCGTTGAGTAATGATGATTTGACTGGGTTCATTATGGTGATTTCTGTGTTTTGTCGTGAACAAATCCCTGGAAGACATGCGTGGTAATTATAGCCATTTGACTTCGAAGCCTGAATTTTATGTGATGGTTTGACCACGGAGGCGACAGCGCTTATGTTTCATTGTCCTCTTTAATAGGACGGGAGATTATCAAGAGATAGGAAAGGAAGAAGAGAATGGGAGTCAAAGGCTTTATCAATATTTGAACAGGAAGAGAAAAAGAAAGATTGTTGTTCTGCTTTCTTTAGGTTTCCTCAATGACTGAGCTAAGTTAGGTATGTGCTGTACAGCAGCAGGAGCTAAATAATTGAATAGAGCTCAAACTACTCCGTACTAACTGCCTTACCTACCTAGCCTATCTACCTTACCTTAACTTATCCACTACTAAGTACTCTGTACTGGCTACTGGTACTAACGGTGCGGATTGCCCCGTTGCAGTTCTCCCACATTGGCTGGCTTTCAGTCTCCCTCCCGGCCCTCACCAACTCCATCCAGCCCAGCCCATTCAAGCCCATCCATCCACATCTTCCCTTCCCTCCTCCTCCTCCTCCTCCACCTCCTCCGTCCTCTCTACTAGGTACTCTCTCCTCCCTCCCTCCCTCCACTCACTCTCTGTCTCTCTCCCCCGTCTCTCCGTTCTCTCCGTCTCTCCCTCCCTTCCTCAGGCTCCTCATCGTCCTCCTCCACCTACCCTCCCTCCCATTATTCCTATTCCTATTATCCTTTTACCGTCAAACTGCCACCACATCGCACACCCACCGATAAGTTACTATTTGTGATTCCCCATTCTACCTACACACTTAAGCTCTTTGTCTTTTCCTCATCACCCGCGACCTCTTCTCTGTCCTATCTTAGCCGCCTTACTCTTTCCCGATTACCTCCCTCCCTTACCATCTCATCGTTCTGCCTCCCTTTTAATCAATCTCTCTTATTCTAATCCACCTCCCA